>NC_056526.1:133198043-133227529 GCF_019175285.1 Sceloporus undulatus | reverse complement strand
GAAGAAGAAGAAGAAGAAGAAGAAGAAGAAGAAGAAGAAGAAGAAGAAGAAGGTTGCTTAGGTGAGTGCAGAAGTGTCTTCAGTTCTGTGTGTTCATGGACATCCAAACAGCTTGCAGATGCCCCACATGGCCTATCTGATGAGGAGACGGTATAGTCTTGAACCCAGGAATCTCTCTAGCTTGTTCTTACTTTCTAAGGGTAAAAACACTGCAGAAGAAGGTATAGCATACTTAGCTTTGCAATGGCCTTGAAGGTACTGTGCTAACATAAGATGCCAATCTATGGGCTGTCCACTGGAATTACAGAAAGATGAAAAAGGAAGCAAAGTTCATCTCAGTTTTGCTTACATGTGACTAGTCACACACAGCTCCCAATTAAGCCAACTCAGGTGTATCATCACTGAGCCACAACCTATTTTGAACAATAATACTGACCTCTCAAAGAGTCTTGGTAACAGGCCTTTACTTGCGTACAGGTAGCCTCCCAATCGCAAACAGTTATTTACAAGAGGATGCACAACACAGATGGGGAGACGGGTACAAGACCTTGCCACAAACCTAGATGTCAACACTACCCACACATCTATTCAGGAAATGTCATCACAAGACCTAATCACATAACCCATTAGAGGAACTTTCAGTTGTTCATCTCTAATGTGATATATGTTATCCTCTGTCAACAATGCCCCTCAGCACTCTAGATTGGGCAAACAAGCCACTCTCTGCACTAGAGGATAAATTGACATAAATCAGATATTAGGAATGGGAATACACAAAAACTTGTTGCAGAACACTTCAGTCTTCCTAGGCATTCCATCCTTGACCTCAGGGCAGTGGTCATTAAAAAACAACAACTAGAAAGGGAGATTGGGAAGGGAAATAGTTGAACTGGGATATATCTACAAACTCCAGTCCATCAACAGTGGATTCAACAGGGACAATGGCTTCCTGGGACAGACAAATGTAAAATTCCTGTTTTCCATTTTGCCACAGTTTACTTGAGTAAAGCCACTGGAGAATGCTGAAGGGGAAGGTAGTGAATAAAGAATTAGGTATGTTTAAGGACAATTTTATACAAATAATCTGAGTCAGGAAAAACATCCTGCTAAGTAAGCCCCCTGTCATTCTGTGGTTAAAATCTCTTATGAGCATATTTCAACACAATAAAATGAACATTTAGCTATATTGTGAAAAATGGATTTTTCCAAGAACTCCAGAAGGAGCCTCAAGTTAAGAGAGAATGAGAGTGAGCTGTCATTATGAGAAGTTCCCCTGCTCAAAATGTTCATATAAATTAACCCAAATTAAGATGGAAATGGAATCTGCATTAACAGTTTTTTAAAAATAACTTGTTACATTACCATGTAGGGATTATTGTGCCATAAAAATCAAGAGGGATCTGTAATAGTATGATTGACTCAAGGATGGAAATCAAAGGTGTTGTGTGCTGTAGTTGGACATACATTAGCTACACTCATCCACTCCTGGTACAATGTTGAGATAAACAATCGCCTTAACTTAAAAATTATCTAAATATTGTTGGAAGGGAAAATTGGTCTATGCAAAATGAACATTTTCAACAAGCTTTACACATTAAATACAAAGAAGATGGAACTATAAGAGATGTGAAACAGCCAGGGCAAGTTACTCACACACAGCTGTTCACAAATTATGTAGTAACTGTAGTATGTCTGAACAGCAGGGCTGCTGACTGAATGGCTTAAACAAGAGCTGCTGAATGAATGGCTTATGCCAGATACAAATATATTTTTGCAGGGAGGAAGATTAGCTCTAAGTCTTAATTAGCAGTAAACCCAGAAGTATAAACATTAGTTTAAAGGAATGGTTCCAATGGCTCTGAGTAAACCTTGTAGTCCCAGGGACATCTTCTATAACTGATAGTAGAATCAGACTCATTAGGCCAATAATGAGCTAGCTCTCCTCTCACATTTCTTTTCAAAGATAAAGATTAACATGTTTTCATTCTCTCTAAACACTCTTGAGAGAGAAGAGAGCAAGCATATCATTCCAACAGTTTACATGAAGCAAAGGCTTCTGTTCATCATAATGATTTTTCTTAAATAACAGGTTTTTAATCCTCTGTTAAAGAGAGTAAATCAGCTGCTTTTGTGATTTTTGTGCTTCCAGCTGTGTATTGCACAGATGCAGCATTTTCAAAGAATTCAGGGGTTGGGGTAATTAGACTGAAGAGGCTCTAGGTCATATCCACCAATTAACTTTGCTAATATAACCAACATGTCCAAAATGTTCCTTTTGGGTAACAGTGTAAACATTCTCTCTCTCAGATTCTCCACGTCCCAGAAATAATGAATTAGTGGCTTGTTATGTTGTCTCATTCACATTGGCATGTTTATCACCATTAAGATAAACACTGTCTATTCAGAGATATGTCTTTGTAAAGAAAGAGTATATAAATAAGAGATACTGATGACGGCAGTTAGATATTGAATTCTCACAGAATTGAGTAAGGCTGTAATCTTGTGCATGGTTAGGGGTGTTTCATCCCACTGATTTCAAATGTCTTAGGTGCACCTAAGTCTGCACAGAATCACGCTATAAGGTTACTTTAACAGGACTTAAAGCATGCATTGGATTTTGCATTGGATTTGCATTAAGCATAGACAAATGTTGATATATTTAGATGTTTAGAAAAGCCATTTCTACTACCCTGGTTTCAGTGATAGCCAGGATTTCATTTGCACAGTTAAAACTAATGTTCCAGCTGTGCCCATTCCTTGAGAAATCAGATTTGATTTTGGTGACACATGAACTGCATTACATCCCATTTGGGTTAACCCCATTAGGCATGCCTTTGGGAACTGTTTGGCAACTTGAACAAGTCCAAAATTCTGTGACCAGGTTGTGAACTGTGGCTGGTAACAGGGATCATATACCTCCCTTGTTGAAACATCTTCACTAGCTACTGGTCTGCTTCTGGTTATCATCTTTAAAGCTAATACGGTTGAGACTTCATAAAAAATCTTATCTCCCTATATGATCTGACCAGAGTTTTAAGATCTTTGGGAGAGGACTTTCTGTTGATCCCACTACCATCACAGGAATGTTTGGTAAGCATATTAGAGAGGGCCTTTTCAGTGGATGTTCTCAGGTCTGGGTAGCCCCCTCCCTACTCTCTTTCTGCCAGCAGATGAAGATCTTTTTAATAGGCAGGTCAGATGTCTAAGCTGGGTTCAGGAAAGGAAGAGGCACTAGGGACCATAGTATGATGTTGGATAATGCTGAAATTCTTTCTTCTGAAGAATTTCAGAAGAAAATCAGCCTGTGCTTTATAGAGTATAGCGGAAAATCAGTCACTAGCAGAAAATAGCAAAGACTTAGAACTATTACTGATAAAAGGCAAGGAAGAAAGTGCAAAGACAGATTTACAGCTGAACATTAAGAAAACAGAAATTACAACCACAGATGAATTATACAACTGAAGACTGTAAAACAAGTCAAGATTTTCCATACTTTAGTCAGTTATTAATTAAAATGAAGGTTGTAATCATGAATCAGATGAAGACTAGGATTCGGAAGGCCAGTGATGAAGGAACTAGGCAGGATCCTGAAGTATAAAGATGCATAAATACTAAATTTAGGATTATCCACGCCATTGTGTTTCCCATTTTTATGTATAGTTATGAAAGCTTGACAGTGAATAGGAAGAAAGCTAACCCATTTGAAATGTGGTGCTGGAGAAGAATGTTACAGATACCTTGCTAGTCATACCTGAACTCTCCTTAAAAGCCATGATCAATATATGAGACTGTCATATTTTGGACATATAGTGAGAAGACATGACTTGTTCAAAGAGACAATGCTTGGTAAGATAGAAGGCTGTAGCAAAAGAAGAAGACCACATTCTAGATGGATAGGTTCAGTCAAAAGTTGTGGGAATCCACAGCGCTGATTCTGCAAGACTTGATCATGACTGTTGATAATTTGAAGATCTCTCATCCATATGATTGGCATAAATTGGCATAAACAGTAGTTAACAGCAAAAAATAAACTGAATGAATGAATATACTAGTTTTTCACAAAAGGAAAGGGCATAGCCTGGAAAAGTTACTTTTGGGGGATTAGCCTGCCAGCCTACTGAGTGACCAAGGTGGCAGCTGGGAGACCAAGAACATTTTAAAAAAAAGGAGGGGGGGGGAGGAAGATATTAGTAGGTTTCAGTGAAACCATTTTAATATCTGAGCGGCAAAGGACAAGATTATGACCCATATCTAGGCCATTTGCAGAGGCTGACAGGAGTGGCAGTTTAATCTTACTAAAATACAGAAACCTGCCATTTGTGCCAAAAGGTTGCTTTAGGGGACCTAGAAAAGGCTATGACACTTACAACATTTTATCCGAAAGAAACACAGCCAAGAGTCAATCAATGCTCCTCCTCCCCATCATCTGCTACCTGAGCTGATTCTTTTACTTGTAGGAATGGCTCTGGATCTATGTAATAAACTCAAAATACCTTCCCAAATCATTCCCTGATCATACAAGACACAGTATCAAAGGTTTTCCATCTTAAGCTGATACCTTGTTCTGTGTTAGTTGTGTTATATTTTCTCCTCACGCAAGGACATCAGGATGCATGTCATCTATGTTATCTTCTGTAGCAGTAAGTGTTGAATATTATAAATAATGTCACTTGCCACTAATATAATGACAATTAAATATAATGGGAATCAGGTGTTTGGCCCACCTCCTCCGATACAGATGCAGCCTTAGACACAGCATATTCACCACTACTTTCAAAAGAGGGGTCTTCTCTATGGACATCACAGAATGAACCCTTCAAAATCACTCTGTTGGATTTTTCTGCTTCGATTGCAGTGAGGATGAACAAATTTCTTTTCAATTGTTTCATTCACTGTTTAACCACAGAAAGCAAGTTCAGAGTAAAGAGAAGCCAGAATTAATAGGCTCGCTGACTGAAAGAAAATAGAAATGTGAGAATAAAAAATGGACTAGAGAAGGAGGTACACTTTTTTAAAAGTTCCAGAATGGCTTAAGACAAATGCTTACATAAGAAGTTCACAACTGACAAGGAAAGCACTCTTGAAGATTTATGGACAAACATATCACCCGAGAAACAGGATTAAAATTATGTATAACTTCTGAACTGAAACTAAATCTACTTGAGCAGCTCCAAAACATTTCCCCTCTCTTTCTCCACATGAGAAAGCAGCCATTAGCTATGGGAGAGTGGGGTCACCCCACTCCCTCAGGGATGTGGTATTCCTGCAATGTTTCGTACTGACAACATGCCTATACTAGGAACATGTTTGAGTTTGGATGTGTGCCAGTCATTGTTCACTTTTGAATAAGTTAGTGTTGTGGCACTGGGATCATGGTGGATTTCTCTTTCTAAAAACAACAATATATCAATGTGAAAATGATTCTATCCTTCTGGAGCTATGATTAAATGCAAATGTATTCTACATCTAAAATTAATCAATAAACCATTTAGTAATAAAGATTTCAAGAAAAGTACTTCCATAAGAAAACAAATTCAAAAACAAATAAACAGTAATGTTTCTTATTTGTATTTTAATGGTACCCCTCCTTTTTCATTGCAAAATTTTCCCTCTCATTCCCCTAACTACAGAGCTAAAAATATATATTCTGTTGAATGTAATTTAGATAGTGCACATAGGAATGTAACATAAGACCATTAGAATGGAATAGACTAAATGCTTTCCCATAATTTTCCCATAACTGAATGCCTGTGTAGAGCCTAAAAGAAAGACAGTGAGTACAATAACCATTATGCCCATTTTCCTTGCACAACAAATGCATTGGTGATTATAGTCTTGGAGGTAGTATGTATTCATGATAGTATTCATTGGTCAAATCTTATTTGGAAGCTTTGCATAACATGCCTTACAAACATTGAGACACTACTAGTTTCCCAAGGTAGGTACATGTTGAAAACCATGTATTTGAACCTCATATAATAATGAATGCACAATAACTGCATATGCTTGCCCACCACTACTGCCAATATCACTATAATTAAATCTGAATTAATTTGTTTAGTAAATGTACTTAAAGGTGAATTAGTCTTAAAATTGAACTGTCACTCTGCTTATATGCTCAGGCTCTTCGAAGCAGAGTTGAAAATACATACTCTGGGAGACTTCCTGTTGTGACGTCAAGACAAACGGAGGCGAGGAGCTTTGCTCTGTCTCCAAAGGTCCGTCGCGGATTCGTTTGAGGCCTCAGCATACATCAGCTGGGAGCCAGAAGAGTCTCCAAGTTGGAGGAAACTCGGAGCGAGGGTCTGCAGGGGACTCGAGAGACTTTCTCCTTCTGTCTGTATCGGGGAGCTGCTGCAGGAGGAAGAGAGGGTCTCTGCGACAGTCGGAAGACAGCCGGCGCAACGTGAGCCATCCTTTTTGGATTACAGTCTTGACAGCAACTTTTTAAATTTGGGAAAACCGTGTTTTTGGCCCAAACAGGGTTTTGCAAGCATAGAAGAGACTTGGAATGAAGATGAACTAGTAAGTACTTAAGAGAAATGTAGAGAACTGGTTATCCCTGGAAGCGTGGAAGATTGAAATTCAATTCAGCCTGATACCCTGTTGGGATTAAATAGTAGTGATTTCATCCTTTCACTGTTTCCCCTTGTTTTTGGATGGGAAGCTACGGAACTCTACAAAAGATAATTGTAAATTGGGACTTTGAGCTCTTGAATCTATATACTAAATACTTGAATCTATATACTATATACTTTGAGCTCTTGAATCTATATACTAAAAGACAGTATATACCTCCAGCTGATTGGTGTTAAAAAGAAGCTGGTAGAAAATAGGCTTTAGAAGAGGATTTACACCTGGGAAGTGGAGGAAAAGCTGTATTGCCTAAGAACCTTCTTCTTTGAAATACTGGTTCTCTAGCAGAGGAAAGTATAGAAGCGAATTAAACTTGACAAGGAATTATAATTAGAGGTTTGGACCTTATCTTGATGAACTGAGCAAATTTTGATTGTTGGACACTCTATTGTTTGATACTTTTGAGAGTTATCGATGGAAACCAGACAAACGAAAAGTAAAAAGGACAATATGAGCTGGATGCACTCAAACAATAGGAGAGAGTCCTCAGACTGGTCTAGTAAGCAACAGGATTTGAATGTTTTAATTTTACAAGAATTACGGGAATTCAAAAAAAACTTTAAAGCGGAGATAAGGGAGGAACAGAAGAACTTAAGAGAAGAAATTAGATTGGACATGCAGTCAGAGATACATGGGCTTGCAAAAAAAAATTGACTCTTTGAATAAAGAATTTCGGGAAATCAAGAAGTCCACACTACGACAAAAAAGGCTGAGGAGTTGGAGAACAAAACTGAGGAAATAACAAAACACCAGGGTAGAGAAGAAAGAGCCCTTTGGGCTCAAGAGAAGAAACTAAGAGATAAGGCAATAAAAATAAGGGGCCTCCCAGAAACAGAAGAAGAAAACCTGGAGGAAATAATTATACCAGCATTAGCTAATTTTCTCGATATACCTATAGATCTGTTAAATGTCCAAATTGATAAATTATTCCGGATTAATTCAAAAACGGCACAAGAAAAAGGCTTATCAAGGGATATTGCTGTCTGTTTCAACAATTCAAGGATCAGAGAAAAGATCATACAAAATTTTTTTAATGAAGGCTTAACTATTGAGAATGTGGAATTAGAGATCTACAGAGATTTACCATTGGTCATCTTAAAACAAAGACAACAATACAGGTTCCTAACATCTTTATTACAAAGAAGAAACATCAACTACAGATGGGGAAATGTGGAAGGGGTCGTGTTTATGTACAAAGAAAGAAGGTTTAAAATTGACTCTATTGAAAAAGCTAAGGACTTCTATAGAAAGGTGATTCAGAATGAAGAAAGGGGAGAGGAAGGAAACAGAGCTACAACCTCTACTGTAGTTAGAGAATTTGTTGCTGCTAATAAGAGAAAGGACTCGTTGGGAACAGGGGAGAACTTATCAAAAGAAATCCTGAGAGAAGGAACAAGTGTAAATGAGAAGGATACATCGTTGGAAGCTCTTTTATTAGAATAGACGAATGTAGCAAAGGTGAAGTATATTGTATCACTTTAGTATCTATCTTTGGGGGTTTATTAACTTTTGTTAAAAATGCTATCCCTAGTGTCTTGGAATGTAGGGGGACTAAATAGGGAAAAAAAGAGGAAGCAAATCTTTCATTTATTGGAAAAAAGGAGGTATGACATTGTTTGTTTACAGGAAACTAAAATAAGGACTAGAGATGTGAAATATTTGAGAAATCCTAAGTTGGGCAATTATTTTGTAATATCGGTTGACAAGAAAAAAAGGGGATGCATAACTTTTGTTAACAAAAAATGGAATGCTAAAGAAATTAAGTCAGATACAGATGGTAGATTCATAATTGTAGAAATTAACACAGGCACGGAAGTACTAGTAGTTGTTAATATATATGGTCCTTTAGACCAAAAGGAAATATTTTTTCAAAGACTCAATGAAGAATTAATGTTACATGATAAAGGAAAAATAATTATTGCAGGGGACTTTAATGGGGTGTTAAAGGTAAAAAGAGATAGAAAATCGGAAAAGAAGCTAAAAAATTCCCAGGGAAAACTCCCAAAAAGCTGCTTTGATTTAATGCTGGAACATGAATTGGAAGATTTATGGTCATATAAATACAATGAGAAACCAGGGTTTACATTTTACTCTGAGGTTCACAAATCCTGGTCCAGGATAGACCTATTCATGATATCGAGATCTTTGTTGGTAAAAATGAAAAAAATGGAAGTTGATCCCAAAACTTTCTCTGACCACTGCTTGATTGACCTGACGCTGGATATTAATAATAAGAAGAACTGGAATTGGAGACTACAAGAAGAGATGTTAAAAGATGAGAATTTTGTTCAATCTTTAAGAGAGGAAATTATTTTTTACTTTAAAACGAATGAGACACCGGGAAGTAAGACCAAAATAATATGGGATGCGAGCAAAGCGGTGGTTAGAGGTTTATTGATTAAAAAACAAAGAGCTGAGGAAGGCAGAAAGGGTTAAAGAAGAAAGCCTTATGGAGGAATTGGGAAAGAAGGAAAAATTATTAAAATATCACCCGACAGACACTAAGTTACTAAATGAGATAAAATTATTGAGAAAACAGTTACATAGTAAGTTCAATGTGGAAATTGAGAGAGATCTCAGGCGTAATAAATTGAATTTTTTTGAAAATGGAAACAAAGTGGGTAGATGGCTGGCTAAGAAATTAGAGGGTCACAAAGAAAAGAAAAGGATAGTGAAGTTAAATGTGGACGGGAGAACATATACTAAACAAGAAGATTTGTTAAAATTGTTTCGAGGATACTATGAATCATTATATGATCAGGAAGGAGAAAGAGGAAATATAAAAGAAAAGGTTAATAGATATCTGGACCCTAAGATAGTGGAAAAATTATCCCAAGAACACAAAATGAGCTTGGAAGCAAGAATCTCCAAGCAAGAGGTTTTAAAAGCTATTTCACTGCTTAAAGAAGGGAAAACCCCAGGTGTGGATGGTTTTTCGGCATTGTATTATAAAACATTTAAAACAGAACTGCTTGACCCTCTTGTTAAATTATATAACTCTGTAGAATTAGAGGGCATACCACAGTCATGGGAACAGGCTTGTATTACACTCATTCCTAAAGAAGATAAGGACGGTACATGTATGGCAAACTATAGACCCATTAGTCTTTTAAACATTGATTATAAAATCTACACAATGATTTGGGCTCTGAGATTAAAAGAAATATTAAACGCAATCATAGGTAATGAACAGAACGGGTTTTTACCTGGTAGGCAAATAAGAAATAATATTAGAACCATTATAAACAGCCTGGAATTCTATCAAGTGAATAATGAGAAACAGGTAGCGTTGATTGCATTGGATATGGAGAAAGCATTTGATAAATTAAGATGGGATTTTTTTATTTGAAGTATTGGAAAAAAGAGAAATGGGTCAAAAATTTATTTCTGCGATGCGCCACATTTATAATAAACAAAAGGCTTTTTTGATTATAAACCAGGATAGAACATTAGAATTTGATATAAAAAGAGGAGTCAGGCAAGGTTGCCCTATATCACCACTTCTTTTTATTTTGACAATTGATGTACTGATTAGAAAAATTAATGAAAATAAAAATGTGAAAGGGATAAGGATTAGAGGACAGCAGGTAAAGACTAAAGTGTTTGCTGATGACGTTGCGATAATCCTAGAAAACCCCCTCCAGGGGATTGAACCATTAAAACACGAATTGAATATGTTTGGAGAATTGGCGGGGTTAAAAGTGAGCAAAGAAAAAACAGTAATGATTACTAAAAATCTATCCATTGAGGAAGAAAAACAACTAGAAGTGAAATCAGGTTTTAAGGTGGAAAAACAAATGAGGTACTTGGGAATAAAAATCTCTAAAGACAATTTAAAATTGTATGAGAACAATTATGGTAGTAAATGGAAAGAAATTAAAGAAAGTATGTGTAGGTGGAACAGATTAAACCTTTCCCTACTGGGAAGAATTGCGGTTATAAAAATGACCATACTACCGAAATTTTTATTCTTATTTTTGAACTTACCTATTGTAATAAGAGCTGACCAATTTAAAGAATGGGATAAGGAGTTGAATAAATTTCTGTGGAAAGGCGCAAGACCTAGAATTAAAAGTGCTATATTGAAAGACTCAAAAGAAAAAGGGGGTTTTGCACTACCTGATTTGCAAGCATATTTTTGGGCATGTAGTTTAATGTGGCTGCAGAACTGGGTGAAACTAGATAATGAAGAAATATTAGGCATGGAAAGCACACAACTCAGGTTTGGATGGCATGCGTATCTAAGTTATAATCAGTTAGAAAAAAAACAAGGACTTTAATGATCATCCCATCAGAAAATCCTTATTGCAGTCTTGGATGAAATTGAAAAAAATGTTCTATTTTAAAATTCCTATTTGGACATCAACTCAGGAAGCCTTATTTGGTAGGTGGTTACTAGGAAATAAGAATAATTGGCTTACTTATCAAGATTGCATAAAGGAAAACCAACAAGGAATTATGGTAATAAAACCCAGGGAGGAGCTAAAGAAAGAGGGACATGACCTAAATTGGTTTAATTATTATCAGATTAGAAACAAGTTCTTAGAGGATAGTAGGACGACGGGAATAGAAGAGAAACGTAATGAATTGGATGAATTGTTTGGCAGCCCAACAAGAAAAAAGTATCTAAATTTTATAAGTTAATATTAAATCGTAAATTAGAGCAGGAAGTAATCAAAGAGTATATGCCCAAATGGGCTCAAGATCTAGGGAAGACAATTAATTTAAATGAATGGCAAAATGCTTGGAAGAAAACACAAGATTTTACAATAGCCCAAGAACCGAAAGAAAACTTACTGAAAATAATGAACAGATGGTATTACACACCCTGGAGAATCAAGAAAATGTACAAACTAGAGCATGGTAAATGTTGGAGATGTAACTTTGAAAAAGGCAATTTAGTACATATATGGTGGAAATGCAAATTGATACAGGTTTTTTGGAAAGAAGTCCATAGGTCAATACAAAATATACTGGAAATTAAATTCCCTATGGACCCAAAACTGTATCTTTTGAATATGACTTCGATACTTAAAACTGACGATGAGAAACATTATTGTAGGGTAGTGTTATACATGGTAACTGCGGCCAGAGTAGAGATTGCAAAATTGTGGAAATCAAATACAACCCCTACTTGGGATAATTGGATGTTAAAAGTAAATGATTATAGGATACTTGACACAATTTCCTGTAATGTAAAAAATTTTAGTAAGAAAAGAATGAAAGAGGACTGGAAGAAAGTCCTATGTTTCTGGGGAAAAGAATGGAATCTGAAATTGGATCTTTTTGATATTTAAAAGAAGGGATTACTATATTTTTACTTTTGTTAATTTAGGCATCAAGGTACAGGTGGTAAATTGCCGTAGAAGAATCCACTTCCTGATCTCCCTTTTTGTTATTGGTTATACCTCAAGAGCTAATAGAACGAAAAGAGTTCCACAATCAAGCTGGATTTCAAAATTTAACTCAGGAATAAGGGAAGCGAACTTGACTAAAACACTAACTTGGGAAAAAACCAGTTAAGATAATGAAATGTACATGTTTTGAGCTTGCATGATAATGTAACTAGGATTTAAGTTGGGGGATACTTTAATTTAATTTAAGAGAGAAATAGAGTGGTGGTATTATAGCTTAAGTATGTGGTCTAACATACATAATTTTATTAGTAAGCTTTATGGTATTTCTTTGTCTCGGCTGTACATTTGAAGGACGGAGCAAGGTTGTATTAGTATTTGCTAAAAAAGGGAGTTCATCTTCATCCCAGGATAGAAGGAAGTCGCATCGGAAGAAGGGCCGTGGAGGACAAGAAGACAGATGTATTGGTAGAATATATGTTTTTTTTTTTCTGTGTAGTAAACTGTAATACATGCATGGTCTTTTATAATGAATAATGATTATAAGAAAGCGATTTATTCTTAATTGTAAATTCAATAAAATTACTATCACAGGGGGAAAAAAAGAAAATACATACTCTGCTAAGTGAGAAGGCTGCACACCTGTTGAATTAGCTAAACCTTTATTCAGTCACTATTGACGAGTGATGTATCAATGTGATAATGTTCTAACCTGAACCCCTGCATTTCTAGTTTCATCACCCCATGCAGAAGGTGACAATCTAAAGCAGATAGCTTTTACTATGCATTGAGGATGTCTACATCATCAACTGGAATCCTAGAAACCCAGTTCACATGGAGCACCTCCATAGATAGCAGAGCTCTCTGCTTCAGACCCATCACCAGGCGTAGCAAATGACAGAAGATCATGGAGAAGTTGAGGGCAGCCTTTGTCGACTTATACACGAATATATACAGTATGTGTTTTGTACATACTTATGTCTACCAAGTGTAAAACAATAACATGTACTCCAAAAGATGGATCATATGTGGGACTGTATCTTTCTTCTGAGATTGAACCTTGAAAGTTACTTGTAAGAATAATGAATATAATGGCATGCTGAAGTCATCCATAAAGATATGGTGCCATCCTAACACTACTCACTTATGTGTGGCTTCATTCAGTCTTCTTAAAGAAACTTCCAAGGTCCTGCCTTGCACTGTTCAAGATGGAACGTTGTTATTATTCCACCCAACATCAGAAACATTCTACCCACCTTCAAATAGGATTGGAAAGTGAATTCTGGAGCAGGAAATACAGGATGACACAGTACTGCCAGGTGAGGCTTTTATTTTCCAAATGTGTGTGTGAGCAGCATGTGTCTGTTGATTTAGGATGACTTCATGAATTTATAGGGGTTTTTAAAGGCAAGGAATACTCAGAGTTCCTTCCTCTGAAATACAGCTCACAGCACCTGGTATTCATTGGTGGCCTCCCATTCAAATACTAACCAGGGCTGACCCTACTTGGCTTCCCGTATTAGATCTAATTCCTTAGAGTATTTAGGCCATTATCTTCCAAACATGCATTTTTACAGTGAATCAAGGTGATGATGTTTTGTTTTGTTTTTGTAACATTATTGTTTTCTCATGAATTATTTTCCCTTTTTTCCTACTAGAAAAAAGACAGCAAATAAGCAAATAAATAACCTTTTACTTTTGGTGCATAATTTTAGAAGGGGAAAAAAACACCACAGAGTAGATATTTGGGGTAAACGTTATCTATAGACCCGACAGTGGGGATTATGTGAATGTTTGTCTTTTTTGTGAGGATTTAAGATTATGTTTCTTATCTAACTATTTTGGTATTTTAATGTTTAAAAAAGTCAAATAAATCAGTGCTAGTAAAAGTCAGTCCCTGAGACATTGGCTACTGATCCCTAGAAAGTTTCCATGAAAGAAAGAAACAATTATACTCAATGGCCACAAATTTGGTTCCTGTTCCTGGAACATTGGGGAAAAAATAGTTGCTGGTCCCCCACATCAGATAGCCTGAGAATCACTGAATTAAATGAAGCATGTATCCTTTCTTTTCACATAGAGAGGACATGTGTTAATCTTGTTGGAATTACACTGTATACAAATTTTGTATACACTACTGTTGTGCTCTGTTAAAATAGCATAAAGTAATAGTTTAGGGATGCTTTGCAACTACTGCAGAATTTGCTTTAGAAAGGATGTTCAAATATGAAGCAGGAGCTCCCTCTGTGTAGCCTTTGCTGAATTACCTAATTTAAAATAAATGTATAAAAGATGAAGTTTCTTAATATTCTTTAAATGTGTATGATCTATCTGTAACTGAATGGCCCAGAGGCAGGCATGGCAAATATGGTATAGCTTCAATTCTATAGACTCACTTACCAGTGAGTAATTCTGTTTAATAAGATTAATTTTTGACTAGATGTAAGATTGCAATGTAAGCCAGTATAGATTCAAATACAATTGCTAGCTTGAACTGGAATTGACTCCTTCAATCAATTGCTGAATTGTAGGTCAATTTTTATGTAAACTCCTTGGAGAAATGTGCCTACTCTAGTTACACAACTAGATCTATGCCATCACATCTATCTAGACCTGGGCAGACAATTTTTGGACTTTGTAGTATTTCACTGCAACTGCCATCAGCTTTAGTCCAAATATCCAATAATGGGATTTGCAGTTCAGTAACCTCTGAAGTACCACAAAAGCACAGGCTATTCAGACATACTGCATAATTCTTCTAATACAAACCAAGAAATAGGGATCTGTTTAAAAACAAAACAAAATTAAAGAAGCCCACTACCTTAAGAACTGATTATTAGGTGACAATGAGCAATTTCAGATAGGGGTCATGACTAAGGAATAATGCATGTTTCATATGCAGAAATTATTCAACCCTTTCCCTAGTATATCTAGTTAAGGGGATCTAACATAGGTAGCAACATCCATACATTATTTGCATGGATCAGAGATCTTCTTTTAGAGAAGAGGCCAGGACAACACAAAGGCCTAACAGACAACAACTTTGTTACTCAGATTTCTTTAGGGTAGGAATAGGATAAGGGCTCTCCCTGGGCATATTTACAGTGTAAGTCCCACCTTCACTATACCCGTTCACTACATTTGTGGCAAAGTATGTAGGCAGTCACAAGGTAAAATGTTTCTTATTATCAAGGACACAGCTGTCCTTGCACATTGTTCTCAGTTTTCCCTTCATTCTCTCTCCCCATGTACAGAATTTTTTTCTCCCTTGGTGACACAGATATTGTGCATTTCTGAAGGGGTGAACAAAAATAGCACCTATCCATCCTTTCTTCTTTATAGCTCATAGAGAGCAGAGGACCTTTCTCTGCAATTTGGGAGAGACAAAAACCTGACTAATTACAAGTGTGTCTTCCTCATGCATTCCTCCACTTTCTATTTAGCTGTATTGTCTTCTGCTTCATGCTATGCCATGGCTCTTCCTACTTCTTTTGTGAGCCAAAGATTGTAAATGAAAAAGGTGTGGAGAAAGAATACTGTACATGCCTAAACCAAAAAAAGTTCTAATATGCTAAGGTTAAGGGTGTGCCTAAATATAGCAAGAAGGGCCACAACCACCCCACTACCCCTGCACACACACTATGCTGTGAAGGTGTGGTAAGGTAAAAACACAAACTTATGTTATTTTTTTTCCAAGTTGCAATTAATAGTGTGAGTGGGAAAGAGTTTATAGCAGCAATGAACCAAGAGCAAGAACCACAAGTGCCCTCTGTGTAAAAGGACTTGTGCAGAAAGGCCCTAGAAGTAAAGTGCAGTTTATCAGCTCAGAAGCAACTACAACTTAGAGGAATGACATGCATGCATATATATTCTTGGCCACAAACTTTCTAGAATTTTCCCCAAACCTCCTTAGCTAATCAGCATCTTAGAGTCATTGTCTGCCTGGAGATACAATTTTTGCATTGTATATTAGTTTATTCAAGTTCCCTTGGCTTCAGCAAATGAACAGCTCACCACAAAGGCTCAACAGAGGTAAGTTTATTATAAATGTGGTTTCAGGTTTACAACGTGACTGAATTAAACCCTCAACAGCAGTTCTAGCAAGACTGAGACATTACAGCTCTTAGTGATTAGGTTTTGTCCCTGATATCATCATCATCATCATTAAATCTATTAGTTTCTACTTGAGGTTAACAACAATTACAGTAACAGATTTCTCGGGCATCTCACCATAGTGAACAGTAACTTGTGTTTTGGGCTACCTTTGTTATTATTAATTTCATTTATTTATCTATCACCATCAGAGTGCTATACATGTACATGTTTACAAACAAGAAGTGTAAATTTAACAATGGAGAGAAAAGGAAAACTCTCAGTGTGTTGAAAAGATTTTATTCTTCAAAACAGTCCAATGTGAATAATAAAAAATGTAACAGGAGACAAGTTACAATTTGCAATATCAATTTTGTATGCATATATCTTGCACCATGTTACATGTAAAATGTCTCAATTTTAAAAACGCTTATTAACCCAAATAAACTTTTACAAGCACAAAGTATTACTTACAGTACAACTTTAAAACCACCTGCAGTATTCAAATTTTATACTGTATGCAAAAGTATACAAAATGTATATTGCAAATTGTAACTTGTCTTCGGTTATAACTTGTTATTGTTCATACTTCTAGCTTTTAATGGGTCCTGAAAAAGGCCACTGAACATTTCTAGACCAAAACAGACCGAGCTGTTTTTAAGAATAAAATCATCATTTTCAGTACTCTTGATTTCCTCTCTATATCCCTTCTATTATGTGTCACCAGTGCTCTTTACTTTTAACAATCTAAAAAGACATCATATAAAAGGAAAAAGGGATGATAGTGGAGGGGATTTCAATTGTTGTCTGTCTTTCTCTGAACCTAGGCCTCCTGTTCTAAACACACCCAACAAGAAATTCACTCAAAGTTAATTCAGAGCTTGGAAAAGTTACCTTTCTGGGCAACAACACAACACTGTTGGCTTGGAGATTCTGGGAATTGTAATTGTTTGCTACTAATGGCAGGTGTCTGTAGTTTCTAATGAATCCAGGTGAGATCTCTGTTACACAACTCAGTTCAGCTTTCCTTGGTTTGAGTGGAGTAGAACAGATCTGGTGGGCACTAAAAGTTAACGAAGCTGACTTATGGTCTTGGCTACTGAGTTTTAAGAAACACAAATTACCCAAGCAGCTGCCTGAAGTAAGGGCAAGTTGGAGCAGACAGTTCCAGTTAAATAGACCAATGATTGTATAAGGCACCTTCAGATCTTCACCTGGGGCTAAACTAAATGATGTGTGGAGTCGAAGGCTTTCATGGCCGGCATCCATTGTTTTTTTTTTTTTTTTGTGGGGGTTTTCTCTTCTAGAACATGGCCACATAGCCCGAAAACCCTACAAAAAACTATAAATCATGTGTTTTGGGGGGGGGGCACATGGTCCAGTGGTAGAACACATGCTTTCTATGTTCAGTCTCTGGTGCTTCCACTTGAAGGTTCTCATTTAACAACTATCAGGGAACACTTGTCTGAACCTTTTGAGAGCAGTTGCCACTCCAGAATAAAGAGTTTGGGCTTAGATAGGTTGTTGTCAAATCAGTGTCTGGAATGTAACCTATTTTACTGAGGACTCTTTTCTGTATAAAGGGCTGTACAAGTCTCATTTTATTTTTATTTTTTAAAAAAGCATCAGAAGTGAGATGAGAAAGGGACCACAAATTTACTCATTTACACATAGCAACTGAACAATAAAGTAGGCAACAGGGAAACATAACACTTGGTTACCTGGCATTTCCATTTTATGTAAATCTCTGATCCCTTTTTTTTGGTGATGCATGTGCTCAGTTTTGGCGATGCAGAACAGAATGGACCATGTAGCTTGGAAATTGGATTTGAAAAACAGATTGAAAATGAATACAGATGAGATTGACGTTAGCATGAAGTGACCCTGGGCTGAAAAAGATTACTTTATGTTACTGCTCTTGAGATTACTATTTCCTTATCAAATATGGTGAAGAGGCAATGACTATGGTGAAGAGGCAATGACTATTCTGGGACCCAAGTTTGTTCTGCGAAACAGAAACAAGAATATTCAACCTCTCCTAACCCCTTAATAACTAAAACAAACTTATGCTATTCACAACATAAAATCTTGACTACTGTAATGCATGATATGTAGGGATGCCCTTGAACAGTATCTGGAATCCTCAACTACAGCAGAATGTTTCTGCCTCTTTTCTGAATAGTATTGTACGGCCTCATTCCCACTACCTTTTAAACCGGATCGTGATTTGGTACAAACTGGTTTAAAAGAGCATGGTTCCCACTTAATTTGAATTGCTGAACTATTCCAAAAAAGGGGGGGCATGCTTTTGACCCATTTAACCCGTGTCAAAAAGATGCTGTTTTTTTCCCCAGTTCTTTTTGGTTGAATCAATTTATTTTGAAATAAATTGATTCAGGCTAATGTGAACCATGTGGATTTGAATCTGCTCCCTGTGATGGGAAGCAGAGTCACTGGCCTCGTCGTCCTACTTTCGCTACTACTTCTACTTGTCTCTGCTTGCTCCATCTTCCTGGCCTGCCTACTCCGTCCTCTTGGCCTGCCTCCTCCCCGGCCTACCTCCTCTGGCACAAACATAGAGCGAATCACGCTCTCCTGCTGAACTGAATCATGGATTTGGCTCAGAAATGGATTTATCGGTAAGTGGGAATGAGGGCAAGATATACTCATATGCAAGCCATTTTGCATCAGTTACGCTATTTTTATATTTCCAGGCCAGTTCAGAATACTGGCTTAAGCACTACTTAATTTCTATAGACAACTCTCCATGTGTGGGGCAGCATAGGTAGACCACGTATTATGTGAGGTATATTCATTTTATCCAGTTTTATGTAAATCTGGAACCGTATTTCTCTTATCTTAAATTAATAACAAAGTGCTCTCTATAGGCATTTTCTAGATCCTCCAGTGGAATTCTATGGTATACCTCCACTGGAAATTGAACATAGGGTTGGTGTGGAGGACCTACAAATGCCTAGAGAGAACACTTCTCTAGACATTTGAAAGTCCTCCAGTGTGCCTCTGAGGAAATCAGCAAAAATGTATTAAATGCAAAAGTGGCCTGGCAGCTTTCTTGTGTTAATGCTAGAAATACGGCATCACTGCTGCTAGGTAATCTGAGAAGGGGATGTTCAGAGTTTTGAAATCCTACCATATCAAATGAGAAAATTAGGATAGGTTTACAAGCACCCATTTCTTCCTGAATTTTATGAATGACTGTTCAGGACTAGTCAATCAAGAATTTGTAAAACTCAATAAACCAAATTTTAAAAAAACGTAAGGCGTAAAGTATGAATTAAAATACATTGAAATGCATTAAAATGTTTGTGTGTGGGAGTATATAGAGAGAAACTAAATGAGACTCAAAATCATATCAGTGTATAATTCAAGAGGTCTCCATATGTCAATGGGTGACTTGAAGGCACACATACACACATAATAAAACTGTCCAAATGATAGCAGATTATTGCCTGAATAACCATTTGTTTTGTGTTTATTGCACTATATAAGAAAATTGCCAATGTTTTGGTGCCAGGGAAATCTCTATTTTCATGAAAGCAAGTTACTTTTCACCCACTGAGACAATCTACCCAGCAAAGAAGCTGAGAGAAGACATCATAAAATGAGACAACCCCCTCAAAGCCAGGACATTAGGGGCTTTTTCAATTTTGTTCATACCACAAAGTCAAAAACAGTTATCAAAACATTTTTTCTTATAATATCATCTAAAAACAGCTGAAGGAAGTTTTAATGTCTCAGTACAAAGCTTAAACCAAATTACATGGAGTGCATTTAGAATCACCCATTTTAATATTCACATAGGCTTGAATTGATCAACCAGTTGTCTTCTCTATTCTCTGATTAGCACTGGGATTGTCCAAATGGGCCAAATAAAACATCCTTCCCCTGTCCTCTTGGCAGGTAATCTGGACAATGTACAGCCTAATCCCTGGTTCTGGTGCAAACAGTCCAGATGATGTCCAGCCAATTCTTCACCAATCCCACCATATACCCCCTTAAAACAATTTTTAAAAACTAATGTTTTGCTCCAGATCTTCCTGGTAGACCTGGAACCCCCTGTTGCAACTCCATGCAAGTGTTTACAATACATCGTGCTGTGTAGTCTGGTGCAGTTGTAGGCACAATGAGTTGCTTACTCTAAGGTCTGAATGAGGTGCCCAGCCATGTGACTGAAAAGTGAGTGACTCAACATCATGGCAGTCATGCCAAGTGGCACAGAGGGAAGTGCATGCAAACATCTCCCTACCATCACAACAGATAATGGGGTGATGTTGGGGCATCTCCGGGGCCACAATATTCCAAGCTGCTCCCAGAGTATTCTGGCTCCTGCAGACATAGCCAGTGATGCTTCTTTGATCATATTTACATCACCACCGGAATTGCTAAGTATATCACTAAGGTGATAATTTGGACACCTTAGAAACACCCTGTTGTCTGATGGTCAATTGCAGCAAACAGCTGCAAGCAAACAAGCAAAGTTTATTAGTGTATTGTGACTGAGTAGCTGTCAAAAGTAATATCCTTTGGCCCTGTCAAAGTAATACCTGTGATGTTTTATATAATGTGGAAATCATATGGAGTATATAAAAATCTGCCTTGCCTGCTTTAATAATTTCCCCATCTCTCTGCCAGGAAATTTTCTGCCAACAGAGTTGTTTGCTAAATTAAAGAATCCCTGACAATGCAAGAGTAAATGTCCATACCCAGTTTTTTCTCATCCAGTAAATGTCACTATGTATTATACCTTTTATTACTTCAGTGGACCACTATACTTGTAATGACTGATTAAGGCTTTTTTTTTCACTGTGGAGAAGCTTCTCCCCCCTTAATTACCCATTTAAATATTTTATTTGATATTGCAGCAAGTAATGCTAATATGTTATAAAAAGATTTAGCATGAAATACAATACAAAGCAAGGATGGCATGCTTCAAAGAGTGTTACAGCTGTTATATAGGAGCTCATTTATTTTATATCCGTAGAAACATATACATTATCCTCTCTGTCCAGCTATCACAGAAAAACAGAATCTGCTGAAAACTGCAATTACATATCCATATCAATGGATTCTGAATCCATGGATTCAATCATCCTTGGCTTGAAAATATATTTTTTTAAATCCCAAAAGCATTGGTTTTGCCATTTTATATAAGGGATACTCTTTTACTATACCACTGTACATAAGGAGACTTGAGCATTTGTGGATTTTGGAATTCATTGGGGGGGGGGGGGGAGTTTCCTGGAACCAAACCCCAGCAGTTACCCACTGTATTGAAAATTTCTAAGGTGCATTTTATCCTTCTATGGAACATTAAAAAGGTACAGCTTTGGCTCATATTTTGTTATATGGGGATCTGCCTAAGTTGATTTAGATAATAATGGATCCAGCTAAGAAGTTGACAGATCACATGCTTGTCAAATTGGAGTAAACTTTGTGACTGGTGTATTTTTAATGCTAGTTAAATTTTGTACACATGATATCATGTCTGACCTGATTCTTGTGACCCTTCCATCATAAAGAGGTGCATCTACACTGTGGAAAAAATGCAGTTTGATACAACTTTAGCTGTCATGGCTCCATCCTAGAGAATCTTGGGAACTGTAATTGTCTGAGGCACTACCATTCTTTGGCAGACAAGGCTAAAACCTCGCAAAACTAGAAATCCCAGGATTCCACAGAATAGAGCTAAGCACTTAAAGCAGTGTCAAACTGCATTATTTCCACAGTCTAGATGCACCCAGGGAGAGGGTTTCCTACATTTATTTTGAAAATGTGTTTTGTAAAGTATCTTACAATATATTAACCAAATGATTGGCTCTGAAATCCCAATGGACAATTAATGGATCGTATAGTACCCTTATCTAGTATCAGTCTGCTCTGAAAGTTTTGCTGAATCTGTTGGCAGTGATTAAGACAGTAATTACCCATTGTTAGAAGAATGCTTTTTTACTCTACAGTTTTATAACATATGGGATATTGCTACAATACTGCCAAAATGCATATTATATGCTAGCCCAGGAAGGATTTACTTTTCCAAATACTTTTCCATGGATCAAACTAGGTATATTAAACATGTAGCATCAAGCTTTAAGAGGGTTTTGTCTGGCTGTATGTGTTTTTACTTGCGAGAAAACAATGTAATATTTACTATACATGTGTTAGAGGATTATCTCTCTGTTGTTGTTGTTGTTGTTTAAACAAAACAAAACATTATGACAGCCCCTAGCTACCACACATATGTAAAAAAAAAAAGAGAGAATTCCATTGGAGTAAATTATTCTGGAATAATGGAATATACAGCAACTGTGCCAGGATTTACAGATTTCCCCCAATTTAATAACACACTCTCTCTCGGTCTCAGGGAAAAGTAATGGCAAACCTCCTCTGAACAAATCTTGTCAAGAAAACCCCATGATGGGTTTGCTTTAGAGTTGCCATAAGCTGGAAATGACTTGTAAGCACACAAAAACAGAGATAAGAATTGACTGCAGTGTTTTGGATGTAATCCTTGTTGTCTTTCTCCCTTGTGACTATTCTATGACTAGAAGAAAAGTCCACTTTAAAAGCCTGTTCTGTTTATGGGAGATGACTTCGGTTAATGAAAGCTCTTTCTGTGAGGGCAGGATTACCTTGCCACTGTTTTTTCTGGCCTCCAACACACATGCACACACACCATTTTGAGTAGGTGGAAATAATGCTCCACTGATCCAGGAGAAAGCTTCCAAAAGCTGTAGATGTTTCTAAAATTTCTCTCCTACTTTAAAATGTCTGATAATAAAACTCTCAGAAATCATAAAGAGGAGTCACTTCCAATAGTGATTTTTCACCAATCTGGCTGAAAAGGGACAGATGTGGCAATTGGCCCCCATTGCAACTGATCACACAGCTACAGTAACGGAGAGAAATCTGGCACCCTAAAACATGCCTTTAATTTTCATTGCTTCATAACTGCAAAATAATAATACATGTGCAATTGCATAATGTATATTTACTTTTTAAAAACAAACTATAAAAAGTTTTAAAACTTTTTTGAAGTAAGAATTGAGCCCCACACGTATATATGTGGTCTGTATCTTACCGCTAAAATTGTCGTAGAGTGAGAGGAAACATGTCTGGTATTCAAATACATACATACATACATACATACAATGAGTATAGAAAGTAAGTTAGAGCAGGTATTCGTGTCCAGAGATTGGAAGGAAAGAGCATATAAAGAATAAAGTGAAAGTATGTAAGATAAGCTAGTAAGAACTCTTAAGTCTAAAGTCAGAGGTAGAGTAGAATGTGAAGTACAAAATAAATTGTTCAACATATGACATTATAATAATAAAAAGAATAAAACTTCCTTACCAAAATTAAGAATCATTGGAATCTATTTTCCTCTCAGCTAATCCATGACTTGTAGGATGAACACATGCCCAAATGAAAGAGCAATCCTTCGCATTGTTCTAGAATGCAAGGTCAGCAATCCTCAACAATTCATAACTTCCCCAACTGAGTACCATTCCTGATGTTACTGGGTCTTTTAAAATTCTGACAAATGTGTTCTAGTTACATCAACTATGAATAACTAGCACCAATGGTATTTTCTGAAACATTGGTTCACATATACAGTTCCAGAAAATGATACACTGGGCACACCAGATTGCCATCATTGGTCCACTATCAATGATAAACAGAGCATTAACTGCAGATATGTTCCCCCAGAGGAGTTAATACCAGCAATGGTTTAATACCAGAGAAAAAGTTCTGAAAAGTAATTGAGTTTTACCACTTTCAGTCCTGCAGTTCTGCCTTGGACCAAGACATTATTACAGAGATGGTACAATCTTTGTTGAGCCACTGAAGGAAGACATAAAGAGAAGAACAAGTATTAACTACGAGTTGTAAAGGTTCTTTTCATTAGGTCCTAAGTAATAATGAACACTTATAAAAAGAAAATAGCACAGATAAAGTATCTCTACAGATAGGCATTTTAAATGGAAGCTTCCCTCATTATTAATGTTTAAATACAGGTCGGGCAGTAACAATTCAAATATGCATCCATAATTCCCTGCATAAAAATGTAATTGTGTCAAATGTTTCCCTCTTTCCTTACTGTGCTATCTGCTGGAGCTCTAAGATCATTTATGACAGTAATGCCATTTCCCCTTTAAAACTGTCTCTGCCTGCCATGTCTCAAGTGGAATACTCATTTGTAAACAAAATGGTGATTCATTATTGAAGCTGAAGGGCATAGTTTTACCTGGATGTAAATTTATCATTTTTTAATGCCTCACAGCTTGATGCCTGAAAATCTCATCAAGGCCTCTGAAAGCTTCTTTGACACAGATTGATGACCCAAACAATTAACTTAATAAAGGAATCAGCAAGCGAAGGCTGGCAGTGAGCACATGAAGCATGGGCCAAAGTGATGCCTAATGCAAGTCCTATGAAATTAAAAGAGTTACATGCAGGATCTGCCTCTTTATTTGCATTTGTAGAGGTGGATAAATTGAGACACTTTTCTTGTCCCTTTACCATGCTCTTTGCAGGATATGGTTGACCTCCATGAATCTATATTTTGCAGACAATGAGCAAAGTGAGATTAATTTATGCGCAGCATGACTGTGTCTGGAAAAGGGTGGCATGGTATTATTTTCAAAAAATGCGTAATTCAACTTCAAAAAGAATGGCTAGAAATACAGTAGTATCTGGTATTCCAGAAGGCCCAGGAGTTCTGATAGAGGGATTTGAAATCCTGAAATCTTTTTCTTCATTTGAGAAAATAAGCCAAGAGGCAATATTGGGGGAAAGGTCTCCTCTTCTAACAGAACTTTCAGCATCCTTCATTCTCACTAGTGGATAGTCAGAAGACAATCAGCTCAAAAATCAGTACTAAGTGTTGAAGTGAAGATCATCACATATGTAAAAAGGTAATAGTGGGGGCTGAAGGTAGCCATTACTGGATTCTGCAGAACAGAGATACACAATAGCTAGGCTGGCATTGGGCACCCTGTCTACTCTCAACCTTTTCTAGGTGAACATTTCTCAAGCAGAATGCTTTGCTTCCACCTCCTTGGATAAAGTTACTCAGGATTTGTTGGGGTAGTCATATATAGGATTTTGCCCCTATATTGACTACCAGCTTGCCTAGGAGACTATCTTAGGGCTTCTGTAATCAGATATGGGGGTTTCTCTCCTCCCTTTTTTTTTAATGAATATCTTGAAATAGTAAAGGTATTTTTTTGATCTTGTTAGCTTACTATGTATACTCAGTGTAGTTCTTTCTGATTTATAGCCAAAAGCTCTCAGTACTAGTCTGCTGTATTATGCCACCATACTATTTATTCTTAAACACAGGAAACTCCTTATAATGAGCTAGGCTACTGGTCACCAAGCTGCCTCACAATGGCTCTACATTCAATCAATCAATCAGTCAGTCAGTCAATCAACTAATCACTTTATTTACACCTGACATTTCCCCAAAAGTGGGGCTCCTGGAAATTTCAGACAGGAAACCTCTCTGGCTTTATCACAACATACAAGCAATCTTCTTCTTCAATTATTTCCTATCTGAGACACAAAATTCACTAAAAAGTAAAAGAAAGGTGCTTGCTTTTAATATGCTCATGACAAAGGCCTTGCAATTAATCGTGTGGGAAAGTAAGGGAAAGTAAGCATATTCCAGAATCGAGATTATTATAGAGTTCCTACAAACATCCAATGTTTGGGGATGTTTAGCCTGGAGGGGAAAGCATAAGGAGAGATAGAACAGATGATTATAAAATTATCTATGGTATAGACAGAGTAGATAGGGATAAGTTCATTTTCCTTTAATAATAACTAGGATCCTACAGTCATCCACTGAAGCTAAATGTTGGGGAGATTCAGGATAGATAAAAGGAAGCATATGAAGCATTCTTCATTCAGCATATACTTAAACTGTGGAATTTGCTGCCCCAGGATGTAGTTACCATGGCAACTTTGATAATTTTTTTAAAAGATTGGATAAATGTATTTATGATGGATAAATTGGTCAATTTATTGATCAATGGGTATAAATCAGAATAGCTATGTATCACCTATATCGATATCAAAGGAAGTATGCCTCAGTTAATGGGAGTGTGAGATGAGAGTTCAGTTGAACTCACACCCTGCTGCCGGGTCTTTCAGTGATTTTCTGTGTGAACATAATGTAGGATTAGAAAAATCTTTAGTCTTATGCAACATGGCTCTTAAATCCTTAAAGATAAATTCAGTTAGTTTTAATATTACTGATAATATGACTTTCTGGATATAACATGCAATTAGACCTTTACTGTACTGAAGACAATTTAAAGACTGAATAGTGCATATGTACCTTTACCACACAGCCAATTCATGACGGGCTCTTATGTGGATATTATGTAGAACTGAAACGTATAGATTATTCAGGGAGGAGAGAGTTGTATGCATTAAATAAAATTACTCCCTTGGAAGCTGCCATGGCCTGCAGTAAGAAAGAGGACTTTGTCCTGTTTGCAGCCATTGTATTGCTTTGAATCTAGTAGACTCAAATTTAATATGAAAGCTCCCTTAGTAGTGGGAAGATGACTGAATACATGATTTTAGTAGGGGAAACATGAGTCAATACTGGCAGTCTCCAGTACATTGTGTGAATGGGGGGGGGAATAACTGGTCCCCCACATCAGAGAAATTAAGAGAAAATCAGTGTTGAGAAATCCAGGAAGATGTAGTCCATCAAACTAACTCCATTTTTTAATGCAATTAACTTCATTTGACAAACTGGACTGTGTCAACACACTAAAGGAGAGAAAGAGAGAGAGAGAGAGACCAACCAGCCTCTTGGTGCTTGGCAAGTGGGTGGGTGCAGAGGAAAGACCCAGTCCTTACTTGATCTACCTATAAATGCTGCAGAAGGTGCTTGGGCAGCTTCTATCTGAGAGTACTGCAAAACCTACATCATGAGTATGTGTGGTTTCATTTCTGATCTGGGAAACATCTACCAACCATTTTTGATCCCTCGCAAGCAGTCATCATTGCCACTATGTGCAATTTTTCATTCTTTCTGACATTTAGGAATGCTGCTGGATCCAGAACAGTGAAATGGGTTACAGTTGTAGTTTTTGGAGGCCTCAGAGGTGCATCCTCCCTTTTCAGAGACAATTAGAGACAAGGCCCTCACTGGCTATCTCTACAAAGCTAGCTGCTACAGCAGAATGGTAGGAGAAGCAGAATTCTATAGGGTCTGTCAACAGCAAAACAAAAAACAAAACAGATTTACTTAAAATAAAAAACTAATTTACTTAAAATAATTGTCTTTAGTGTTTTTTTAAAGGATAGTGTTATCAGAATCTGTTACACCTGACATTATAATATGCAAGTAGTACTTCAGAGATGGCGCCAACAATATTATTATACAAACAGGTAGTTGCATGTTTCAGAAACTGAGAATCAAAGTGAAACAAGGTAATTTACATAGACCCTATCAGGGAAGAAAACACAGAGCGATAAAAACTTGCCATCTTGCTGATGACACTCAGGAGAGATTCTTCACAGATGTTTCTCTAAGCAAATATATACTTTGTCTATTCTGATTGCACTGATCTTGAGAATTCTTGATTTGCTCTGACACTTAACAATTTTTCACCAGTCTCATTAAAAAAACAGCAGCCACTCCAAGCAACTCTTATAAAAGCAGGAGCACTGGATTTTCTCCTACAAAAGTTAATGTAAGTCCATAACACTTTGTGATAAAAGTTTATTACAGTATCCTTGGTATTCTACAAAACTGAACTAGAACTAGAGAGGTTGGCAGTGTCTTTGAAATCAGCAGATAGATCCAAGCCACCCTTTTCTGTCACTATGCAACCCACTTTTGCTGAAGTGACTGGGGACCACCATAAATCATTTTGCACTTGCTATGCTTTATGATAAATTGCTTTTGCACTTATTACCTGAAAAGAGGTTTGATGGCCATTCATTACCCCCTTTTGAATACCTAAAAATGAGATATTCTTGCAAGACAGGTATGTCTGTATGAAGGTTAACAATACTGACAGAGAATAGGAATTCTCAGACTTTGGAAGTTCTCTGACTTTCTGGAAGGAGACAAAATATCAGACCTCTTACTTTTAAAAACAATTCATTTTACAATGTTTTTCTTTGACCTTTAATTTCACACGGGGACCCATTGTGCCAAGATCTGACAATGCTGTTTCTGTGCCCTGAGTATTCATTTAGATGAGGTTGGCATTATGGTCTTGTGACTCTCTCCTTGGGAAACTGAATCCTTGAATCTTGGCCAAGATTTTGTGGGGCTGCCCAAGTTTCATGGGGTTTTGACAGGCTTATATAGGTTTGCCAGCCCCAGAGCTTGGTCATTTTGTGTTGCCTTCTTATTTTAGAAACTTATTTTAGAACCCAATTTTGCTCAAAAGGAATGAGTCATTGTGGTTTATTTTCACCTTCTCTAGTGTTTTCCTGTCCATTCTTTCTTGGTTTTGTGTTTTGCTGGGGATGGGCCACTATAGCATTGTATGTACATGGTAGGCTTCCTCCTTTGGCTCCTTGCCTGCTTGATAAAGCCATGGGGTTAAATAAATGTCAGTCTTTAAATAAATGTCCCCTCTTCTCTTTACACTGTTGTAATATTACTACTGTATTGTATATAAACTTGTAGCCTACATGTTTCTCTTGTAACTGTGGAGTCTCTCTAGAAAAAAATGTAATTTCTAAAACACAGAAATCATTATTGTACAGGAGAAATTGCGTATCTATAGGCCCATCTTGGACATAACAGACCTGATATAACAACAGACAAACGGTTGCCCTAGAAAGCTTACACACAGAATAACACGCTTCCATTCACAGTACTCAGCAGCAACTATACCTAGTCCAGAAATTTCAATTAGTTCAAAACATGGCAACCAGGTTAGTCACTGGGAGATCTAGAGGTGACCACATAACACCGATTTTAAAATCTCTTCACTGGCTGCCCATTAGTTTGCGGACACAGTACAAAGTGTTGGTAATGACCCTTAAAGCCCTTTATGGCCTGGGTTCAGCCTACTTGCGGGATCGCCTTCTTCCATATAATCCGCCCCACACACTGAGGTCCTCTGGGAAAAATTTACTGCTGCCAGCAAAGGCTGCGGTTACACAGAGGGCTTTTTCATCTGCTGCTCCCAAATTATGGAATGGTCTGCTGGAAGAGATCTGACATATCACCAGTCTTGGTGGATCTCTTCTGATAGGCCTTTCCCTAATAACCCCCTGAATAACTGACTAATTCACTCCCACTGATATGGCTTGATAAGGATTATTATTATGTTGTTTTAATAATTTTACTATGTACACCACTTTGATCACTGCGGAAAAGTGGTATAGAAATAAATATTA
>NC_056526.1:133133767-133198033 GCF_019175285.1 Sceloporus undulatus | reverse complement strand
TTATTATTATTATTATTATTATTATTATTATTATTATTATTATTATTATTCTAGTGACTACCCCAAGATGTTCTGTTTCCTGTCTCTGACTGTTTTAATTGATTTTAATTGTAACTGTTGTCATGTTGGAATTATGGTCTTGAATTGTTTTAAGGGGGAGGGGATAATGGGACTTATTTTATTGTATTGTATGGTTTTTATCATTGTAAGCCGCCTCGATCTTATAAGAGAGGCAGGTAGAAATGATGATGATGATGATGATGATGATAATAATAATAATAATAATAATAATAATAATAATAATAATAATAACTATTATTATAATACAGTAACATAATGAAGGTAGTATAGAGTCATCTTGAATAGTACTGTACCATTGACATCATCCATTAACCAGTTTCCTGTGATGTCCACACTAGCAAATTAAGTTTAAGCAATCCTTACAAAGGAGATATCAAACTATGGTTTTATATTATGTCTTATAAGGAACACTTAAACCAGACTTTTTTAGTTCAGATGTCATATGATTTAACAAAGCAGGAAGTACTGAGTTAAAGAACACATAGGAAGAGCAAAAGCGACTCATTCCAGTTTTATTGGCCCAGAATTGTAACCAGACCAGATAGTCTTACATATATGAACTTTGCAAATCAATGAGGGGCATGAACATTTTATGCATTATCGTGAATATTACATCTTTTCACACAATTCTTGCTGGAAGCAGAGTATCAAAACCTAGTTGGAAACATGCTGCATGCTCCAGAAATTCTTAAGTTGAAGATATTCCACATAATTTAAGCTAAGCACATCTTGTAACATATGAAAGTAGTCAACCAATAGTAATCTGCTGAGAAATAACAGCTTTTTCAGTAGGTTGGATTTTTTTAAACCTTGTATACTGAAGCTATACCCCAACTATGCCCCAGTTTAGGTATTCAGGAAAAGGTTTATCTGAATGAATCAGGAGAAAGACTAAATTAGATTTGCCAACACTTTTTTTGTTGTTTTGTTTTTTGCTGATTGCTATGTGTGGAAGCTTTCCATGAGATCTGGCTCCCTGGGAAAATAAAAATCAAGGCTTCTGATTTTATGAACTGGCTGATTTTATGAAATGCTGTTCCCACCAGACTATCACTTTCCACAAGAAGAGAGGGGTAGGAGGCAGGGCTGGCTGCTGAATGCCTGGATAGGGCTAATAAGAGCTTAGACAAGTGAGATTCTTAATGTTTTTAATATGGATTCATGTGTTGGAATAACGGCTTTGTAGATGCACCAAAAACTAGACAACAAACCTGCCTTTCATTGGCCAAATATATAAATACTAAATATATACACTCTGGAACAGTAAATTATTTTTGATAAAATACAGTTGTTATACATACACCATTCATTTGCCCTGGCACCAAAGATTCACACATACCTCTGAAGGGTTTCTTCTGTGTCCACATTATGATCAAGGACCACATTATGGTTAAGGATGTGAAATGTGATGATGCTGGACTGAGAGCTCATTATCCCGGATCCTTGGCTATGCTGACTGGGACTTGTGATCTTCTGCAGAAACATGATCCCCTATCCTATGAGGGATCTTTCTTTCTTTCTGTCTGTCTTTCTGTCTATCTAAGAGCCAGAGTGGTGCAGTGGCTTAGGCACTCTGGAGATCAGAGATCAATTCCCTCCTTAGCCAGGGAAACCCACTGGATGACCTCAGGTGAGGCACACACTATGAGCCCCAGAAAACCCTGGGATACGGTCACCATAAGCCAAATGATCTGAAGGCACATAGCAATTATTTTTCTTCTAGTAATTTTGAATATAACAAGGATAATTAAATCCCACATTTGATTAAAATTATTTGATTAAAAATAAAATCTAACTCTCCAGTATATTTCATAAGATCAATTGCCTCTTTCAACATGCCTCATGTATTGATATTAATAGTCATTTCATTATTTGAATCAACAATCAAAATAGTGAGTAATTCAAAGTGCTAGCTATGACTTGGGAGAACTGTTGGAAGGTTCTGTGGAGAGTCATGCTCATTCATCTGATCATCGGGAAAGTTACCACTAATATTAATATGTGATTCAAGAAATGGAAAATTAGGGGTTCCCCCCCCCAAAAAAAATAATCTTTCTTACACTTTTAAAAGTTTAAAATGCCCTAGCTGCACACTTTGTGAATATAGGAAAGTGGAGCTGGAGCTTTCACATTGATAAGGATGCATTGATCTCTATGCTTTATACTCTGTAATATCTAGATGGGCATTCAAATATAAGAACAAACACCAAAGAACAGTATCTTGGCAATGTTATATTGATGGGCAGCACCAAAAAAAACCCCACACCCTAATGTTTGGGCTTCTCTCGATAGCCTAAAACCTACACATTATAAAGATTGCTTTGCCTTCACTCTCTCTATAAATCACTAAATGCCACCTTGTCTTAACATGCCTTAACCTGCTCAAATTGCCAGCATCATTAACTCATTTTATATTATGCTATTCCTCTTGCTGCCCAGCCTGTCACTTCTTTGCTTTTCCCAGCCTCCCTCTTCTTGACAGATGCACTTACTCTAAAACCTCCATCACTTTCCTTCCTTTCCATAGGTTATTCTCAGCCGGTGCTATAATGCCAACTACCTCCTGAGAGCGCTGCTGCATCATCTTGAGAGCTTATGTTCATAACAAAAGCCACAGTAGTCTTGCAAAACCCAGCGTAAGAAATGTAATATTGCTCACTGCACATACGTTCTTGAACGTTAGCTCACTCTGGAGGATGTGGATTTTGGACTTTTATTCACAGAAACCATTTGTTACTCTGAGCAAAATATAGACATTGCACATTAAAACTGCAATATACCAGATCTCTGTGTCTAGGTGATGAATTTTCTTCCCCTGCCGAGAATGTACTTTTCCTCTCTCTTTTGGTATTAAGCCTCTCACATTATCAGTCAGTGTGTACAAGAGAGTCACATCTTCCATATATTCATGAGCAGGAAGCAGTGTGGAAGCTTTGTTTTCTATCTTAAAGACCACATGAGTCTGGATTTCAGAGCTTCCAAATATGTACAACTCCAGTTGAGACAAATGAGAATGATGCTTATGAAGAAGAAGAAATCCCCACACACTTCAGGGGGCAGGCTGGATTTATTTTTAATGCAAAGCTCCCAGTGCTGTTTATGCTTAATAAACAAAACAAAACAAAACAACAAAAAACAACAAAAAAAACCCTCCACATTTTTAAAGTCTGTTTTTCTAACATGATATAATTAATGAAGGCTGTAATCCTAAGCATAGTTACCTGGGAGTTGGTCTCATGAAATCCAGTGAGCTTGTCTGAGTTTATTTATTTCTCAATAAATATATACAAAGAGTAGATTGAAAAGGGAGGGATACTTGTTGCTCTTGTTTTATTTACTAAAGAATCTGAAAGATGCAAAATGATTCCATCCAAAATATAAAATCAAAAATGATGAGTAGCACAATGGTTGCATGGAATGGGGAATGAAATTTCGTAGCTCATGAAAACATGGGGTTGTCTTGGCAAGAGTTGTTCCGAGGAGGTTTGCCATTGCCTTCCCCTGAGGCTGAGAGCATGTGACTTGCCCAGAGTCAACCAGTGGATTTCATGGCCGAGCTGCGAATTGAACCTTGGTCTCCCGAGTCATAGTCCAACACTCAAACCCCTACACCACACTGGCTCCTCGCAATCCATGTTGGAATATATTTGTCTTGATAATAAATATATTTGTGAATATTATATGACATTAAACAGAAAGTATTTAAACAGGTTTAAAGATGTTTGAAGCAATAATAATAATAATAATAATAATAATAATAATAATAATAATGAAAATTGTAAATTTGCTAGCTTACTATTTTATGGCCCTGTTTATAACCTGTCTAGACACTTTACCTTGCTATTACTTCTCTGAAGAATATGCCAGTTTAATAAATGCACAGCCTAATCTTTCTTCTAGATCATTAATGAAGATGTTAAATAAGACCATCACTAACACTGCTCCCCCTGGAACTTCGCTAGACATCTTTTTGCAGCTCAATTTATCACCGCTTGAAAATTACTTGGAAGATACAGTTGCTACACAACAAGCCAACCCACCTGCTTAGCTGTATTAACCACAGGGAGCACATTACACCAATTACTTAAAAACTTCACCAACTTCTTAGTCATTTCTGGCTTCCACTCAGAATACTCAAACTGTTGACATTGAACAATAGATCTCCTTGAGTTTTTACATCCCATTCACTTAAAAGGCTATGCTCAGCTTTTTCAGCAGAATGCCAGCTTTACCAAGCAATCTGATGAGTGAACTGGACACCTCAGAAACAGGTATCAGCTATGAGATCTTGTAGCACCCTTGAGACTACCTGTGTGAAAGAAGTTGCAGTATAAGCTTTTGTAGATTTTGGGATAGTCTGTATGTAAATGTATAATGTGAATTGCTAGGCATCAATGCTTAATTCACTTTCCAATACAAATTTGCATCTGTTTGCCCTCCCTCTGCCACAAACGTGCAGCCATGCAAAGTGACTGGATGGCCACATGTTAAGTTATGCACATCCGTGTGGATACGCTGGTAAAAACCACAAATCCCTTTTCAACAAAATCTATGCAATTTTTTGCAATCCCTGCCCCTGCAAAAAGTTTGAATTCCTCCAAATTGGACTATTTTAATCGTGTAGGCTAGCCCTAGGTCTACTTCCTCAAATATATAGAGAGAAGTGTTGCCCAGGAAGGACTTTTATAAATAATGCGACTACATGAGCAGCCATAGAAATGCAATACTGTTTTACAGTGATAAGATGATAGAACTTCACTCCAGCATCACCCAGACTAACTGGGACACAAAAGAAATACTTTGAACAGAAACAGAAATCTTTTCTTTTTTTGTTGGATACATTTATCAGATAGACTTATGGGCTGAACAGACTGCTCCTAAGAGGTGGCTCCGTGCTGCTCCTGGAAGCGCTGGATTGGGGACGCAGCAACCGCACACCACTTGTCCAACCTGGCAGTTCCATGGTGCAAAAAGAAGCTGCAAAAAGTGGCTCCTTTTTGTGCCGTGGAAAGAGTGCACTAGCCATTGTTGCCATTGCTTTTCCATGGCTCTTTGGCACAGCACATGTATACAATACACCAAACGGTGGGGCATGCGGCATCACGCCAGCCTTGGGGTGGAATCGGAGTGCATGGCATACGGTTGCCACATCCCCACGCCTTAGTTTATCCTTGGTCTGTTTAGGCCCTTAGTAAATGGTACAGAACCACAAATTCAGTGTTTTCTGAAAAACCTACTTTTTTTAACTGCCAAAAAAGTTGATAAATCTAGGTAAGTCTAATCAAAGCCTTTTAAAGTAGTTAATACTTTTAACAAAATAATTTATACAGTCACATGCTGTCAGATTTCCACCTGCTTGGCAAATAGGCTCTAGATTTTCTTGGAAATATTTGTTTAGAATTGGTTTGCTTTTGCTTTCCTCTGAAGCTGAGAGAGTATGATTCGCTCAGGGTCAAAGTCCATTATGAGGGAAGCCATCAGCCATGCAAACCAATCAACAGGTGTGTTTCTTGTCATCAAGAAACAAAACAGAAATGCCATGTAATTTTATTGCCCACCAATGGCCCATTAAAAAGCACACTCTTTCAGTCTTACACCTTTTATAGTAGAGATTTGGCATTGAATAGATGTGGTACAATATACAGTCAGCTCTCAGTATTGCCCTGCCCCATTCTCCTCAATGGCAGTGCATGCAAGCAGCCCCACCAAGACGATCATATGCACATTGCACATCCATTGAAAATAAAGTGATGTCAGGTCTCATGTTTTTGGTATCCATGAGAGGTGAGGGACTGCAGAATGGAAACCCCACTGATATGGAAAGCAGACTGTAATTTATCTGCTGGTGAAAATTAAGATAATTGATTGGCACAGATAAGAAATATATTGCTCTTCAGATGTTGTTGGATTGCAATTCCCTTCATCCCATGATTAGCTGTTAAGGAGGATGGTTAGGGGTGATGGGTACAACGTTTGGCTAACCATATATTTCCTAAGCCCTGGCCTATGGAAATTGATCATCTTCCTGGATCCTGTTACAATGGTCCAAAACACACTGCAGAAATAATCCAGTCTGGGACTGCTTTAACTTCCTTGGCTCATTGCTAGGAAATCCTGAGAATTGTAGTTTATTGTGGCTCTGGAGCTCTCTGACAGAGAAGACTAAATGTCTCACAAAACTACAATTTGCAGAATTCCCTAGTATTGAGCCAGAGTTAAAGTGGTCTCAAACTGGATTATTTCTGTAGTGTGTTTTGGACCAATCATTCTGTTTGATGTCAAACATTTTAAAGGCAACACAGAGAAAAGTTCAGACTTATTACTGATGCAACAGCTGGGCTGGGATATGTCTGTAACAGTTACTTTTGATTATATGAAGACTGTCAGCCTTTTAAGTGTCATTATCAATAATGTAGCTTTGATTCTTTGTTGCTTCCAAGCGCATTCAGGCCCTTTGTTAATTCAAGTCCAGCCTGTGAATACCAATAATTAAAACTATGGAGTGTACTGTACATTCTTGTAGAATGTTGCCTATTTATAATGATCACCCATTACATGGGCAGATGGTTAAAATGCTCAGTTTTCCCAGAGCTTTCTAAAATCATTAACAACACTGTGCTACTTAACTAAGCCTATCTTCCTTCACTATGACAGTCTTGCTAGAAGAATGAATGAGTTCACTCCTCCCTACCATCAATACAGGAAGAAAATAGATGAGTGCTGTACTTGTGCCATTTAAAGTATCCATTAACTTCTATGCATAGATGAGACATGAGACAGAACACATGGTTTCTATATCCCCCAATTTCCCCCTCTGTGGAAGAACCACTCAGGTCACTTACTTGCAACAGGACTCACTGATCACAATATCTTTTATTTCCCAGTCAAGATGCTTAAGTTATCACCATAAATTTCACCAAGGAAAAAAGCCAACACCTGTTGAGTACTAAAAAATGAGCACTCCATAGCTTTAAATATTGGTATTCACAGGCTGGACTTGAATTCAGTACTACTGCGTAGTAGTCAGGAATGAAGTGAGGAAGCCCCATGCTGTAATTTTAGGGACCATATTATTATTATTATTATTATTATTATTATTATTATTATTATTATTATTATGCTTTATTCATATAGCGCTGTAGATTTGCACTAATCCTCTTAGTGACTGGTGCTAGTTCAGTCTGTCAGGATATGCACTTTTAGGGGTGTTCAGCAAGGAGATATTCATTACCTCTTTGTGAATGTCCCCCATGCCAGCTCAGTAGCTGTATGGCCCCAAGCCCTGCTCTGTCTCTCCTTGACCAAGGCTGCATCTTCACTACAGGAATAATGCAGGTTGACAGCGCTTTAACTATCACGGTAGAGAATTAATTGGGATCAACCCTGCCACATTGAGACAGTTGTAGAGTATGAAACATCAGAGAGGAAACTGTTACAAGTTTATGACAATGGCTGCATCTGCTCTGGAGCCACAACAAACTACAATTCTCAGAATTCCATAGCATTGAGCCATGGCAGTTAAAGTGGTGTCAAACCGGATTATTTCTACAGTGCAGATGCAGCCAATGAATACCAAACCTTCCCCAAAGGAAGTTGTTAAGGGTCCCAAAGAGTTAATACAACAGGCAGAAACTTTTTAATTTTCTTCTTTGGTTAATAACCATGTATACTAGGCATTATTTTTTTAACCCCAAAAGCAGTTTCAGTCCATTTATTCCAGCTGTTCAGTACATCTAGCAGAGAGGAGATATCAATGAGATTTAAAATAAACAAACAGTTTTTAGTACACTATCCCACCACATTAATAACGACAAACAACTTACTTTTTCAATAGGTATGGTGTTGAGAAAATACTATTGGGAAAATAAATCTAACCATCAAAATAATGGCTTCATAAACTACAATATTATCCCAGTATGTACATGTTGCACAAGTATGTCCAAGACAGACAAGCAATCTTTTAAATTTGCCCAATTTTTAATAAACACAAAGATGATTGAAACTCAGATCCAACAAGTCACTGAAAAAAAACCCTGATTTCCTTATCTCCCACTTCTTCAGTTTTTCTCCTTGATTGTACTGTTGGCCTCTGACTGCCTAATGCCTTATTCATTCCTCATTTTCTGGGCAGATCACTAGTTTGTGAAGATAATTAGGGACCCCTGCTATTCCATCAGAGACTTGGATCTTGAGGCTAATTAAAATGAAGTGCTGCACATATGCAAGCCGCTGATAAAGGCTTGCAACAAGGCACCTGGAATCCTGGCATTTGGATAGCAGCAGAACGCCAAAGAGAAAATGCTCTCTTAGCAGCAAAAAAAGAGAGAAAAGGTAGAGAAAGCCTTGCTTGCTGAAGGCTTCCAGGGCCACTTCCAGACAGGTGGTTTTTACCACTGCCAATCATTGTTCTTCCATTGTAAGATGCAAAAGGAATTGCAATTAACTTTCCACACTGTAGGGAATATTGCATTTTTCTGTGTAGGCATCCCACTACTGGTTGGCAAGGGGAGGCTGCCAGTTCACCAGAGAAGCCACTTTAAGCTAAGCACGCATTCAGTATAAGCTCTGAGTGTGGCATCGTTCTATCATTTTAAAAAATCAGCCTTTTCATTAGAGCAAAATATTCTAATACAAAAAGAAAAAGGAAAAGGAAAATATGTTTTACATGAAAGAATGTTATTGTATATATTATAGCATACAGGTTAAGTCTCACTTCTGGGGCCAGGGGTGTTTGGGATTTTGGAGTGTTTTGCTCCAAAATACAAAATACATAATACAAAAGATGGGACCCAAGTCTAAACATTACATTCATTTATGTTTTATATACAACTTATACACATAGCCTAATGGTAATTTTATACACAATGTTTTTAATAATTTTGTGCATGAGACAAAGTTTTTGTACATTGAACCATCATAAAAGCAAAGAAGTCACTATCTTAGCCACCCATGTGGATGATTTGGAATTTTGGAATATTTTGGATTTTTGAATTCAAGATAAAGGAGGCAACTATACGCATTGGCTAACCTATAACAGGACATTCACTAAAGTGCTTTCCATAATGGGGATACACGAGATCAAATTCTTTAACTCTTTGTAATAGTAATAATAGCATTTTTGGCTATTTCAGTGTTGAAAATTAATCACACCCACCATCATATATATGAGGAATGGGCACACCACATGCAACCCCCAGCAATCTCCAGGGGTCAAAAAATGGTTTTGAATTTATTCCCCCCCCCCAAAAAAAAGGTCCTCTAATGGATATATGAATTGGGGGGGGGGTAGGCCATTATCAACTTTTGAGAGGCCTTTAGTAAAACAGAAATTGAACTGGAATTCACTCCTGGGTCACTTCTTGCTGTAAAATAGCCCCAGAGAGGCCAAAATGGTGGTGAGAAGGCCTTTCGTGCCTCCTAGATGCAGTTGCAGGGGGGGGGGGGCAGTCTTTAGAATTTTTATATACAAATATTAAATTTAAGTGGATCAATGCGCAGTGGCACCCCTAGGGTTGGTGTCACCCAGTGTAAGAATTCATGGTGTGACCCTCCACCCCAACCCCCCATTGATCTGCTCCCATTTCACACCAGACAGAATCATGGAATCAACACAAGGGCCATCTAGTCCTTTTTTGCACTAAAGTTACTCGTAAATTATAATTCCTATATATCACTGAATGTAATGCTAATAGTTGTGACATAAAATAATAGTATATGCACAGTCTAAATGTATTTACATATACAGAGTGGAGGTTTGGTTAAAATGTGATGTTTTTAAAGATTTTTTAAAATGAAGTCTAAAAATTTCAAAAAAAAATTATTTTAATTTAAAATTTTGAAATTTGACTTTTTAAATATTATTTTTTTAAAAATGTGGGGCCTTTCCTTTCTCCTCTCACTGAGCTTCATCCCACTCCTACCATCTCTTAAAGCATTTTAAAGGGAAACAGATGAATGCCAAAATGTAAGTGTTTGAAGAACAGTGGTGTCACCTGTTGTGGTCCACTGTCCGCACCCCCCTAGTGATGCCACTGTAAATGCCTATCAACTTGGAATAAAAATAGTGCAGTAGTTTCTATATACTTAAAGATATTCTTAAATTGTGAGAAGTATGTAAATTAAAAGAAAAACAAACAAACCAATAACAGCACACCAACAATGGCCTGACCAAGACCCTGTGAGCTTCCAGAAGATGCAGAATATGGATGTGTCCCACACACACACACAGAGAGAGGGGGGGGGGAAGGGAGGGAAGCTAGTGTGTGTGTAGAAGGTTGTGTTTGTTCCAAACTTTAAATGCTTATAATTAAGATTCTGTATTAGGGTTGAAATTTAAACAGGCATACAGTGAGGTTTTAAAAGTCCTTCTTCCTGAACTGTTTGAAGATATTTGACAAGAAAGGGAAGAGCAATTAAAGATTTTCTCCTTTGTATTTTTATACACTCTTCTTTTGCAATAAAGAAAAAAACACAGGTTCAGAAATGGCAGCTTACCCCAGCCCTGGTGCAATGGAGTTTTCTTTGTATGTCTGAGGTTACCTTTACTTCTTCTCCACCAAAAGCCCCTAGTCACTGACATCCACTGATTATCCCAAGATGCCGTTTTCCTGTCTCTTATTGTTTTAGTGATCTAAAACTGTATTTTATTATTGTCATGTAGGAATATATTGTATTGTTGTTTAGGGAGGGAGGGGATGGAGGGATTATTTTTTATAATGTATGAATTATATGTTATAAATTTTATACATTATACTTTATGTATAATGTAAACTGCCTCAATCCTATGGGAGAGGCAGAATAGAAATAATGTTGTTGTTGTTATTATTATTGTTGTTGTTGTTGTTATTGTTATTATTATTATTAAAAGCCCCCCCTTTGGCTTTTCTATAACCAACAAGTCTCCTCACTGGATCCCTTGATCCCACTAGTGGATCAGTTGATCACACCACTGAATCTATTGATCTCACCACCGGATCATTTGATCTCACTTGGCAGTGGAGCCCTTGGTATCTGCTGGGGTTTAGTTCCAGAACCCGGCATAGACACCAAAATCCATGGATGCTCAAGTCCCAATAAATACTGTGGTGCAGTATGGTGATAAAAAATGGCAAAATCAAGGTTTACTTTTGCAATTTATATAGTTTTTAAACATTTTCAAGCCATGGATGGTTGAATCTAAGGATAAAACATCCATGGATGTATTGGCTATCTAGTGCTGAACAACACAGGGCAGGAAGCACAGGGCAAAGAGGGGGGAAATGTCTCTTGGTTTTGCCCTTTCCTCCCTTCCAACCTTCTCCCCAAATTGCTCCATAAGCAGAAGCACCATTCTTTTAGGGGTAGAGATACACTATAACATGGTATAGTTGTGGTTTGAGTGGTGGAACTATGACTCTAGAGAACAGGATTGGATTCGCAGTTCGGCCATGAAACAGACTGAGTGACCTTGGGCAAGTCACACTCTCTCAGCCTCAGGGGAAGGCACTAGCAAACCTCTTCTGAACAAATCTTGCCAAGAAAACCCCTTAGGGTTGCCATAGGTCAGAAATGACTTGAAGGCACACAACAACAGTACAGTACAAGAACCTGTTCCAGGTGCTAATATATCCCAATGTAATTCTATAAAATAGCCAATCGTTGTTATATTCATATTACAGATGAGCAGCTATCAGTGGTCTAATACCATCTTGCAATTCAGAGTTGAAGTTAGATTTGACCTGGCAACCTGTCACATCAAAACCATCCCCACTCTCCAAAGGGAATTACTGTACATTACATTGACTCTCTCCATTGCAGGAAACCCACAGACTTGCTATCCAAGGCTGCAAACACAAACGGTCCAATAAAAAGATATCATCAATTCCAAACCATTTTTATTTTGTTTGAAACAACACAGTAACTATCTCCATAACCACCTCCCCATGGTCTCTCAGTTGTTTCCCACTTTCTCCTCCCCAGTCACCTCTGTTTCTGTTTCGTCTCAGCTCTCTTTTCTGCCCTGGGGAATTTAGCTTTCCCTCTTCAACACTACTCTTTAGATCAAAACAATAAAAAGTTTGATGACAGTCCTACACCACACAGAAATTGCACCAATTTAGATACCCTTTCTCTGGACTCAAGGGACACTGAAGCAATGGCACAATAAAGCCATAGATTTTCACAGGCAGGGGTGAAATAGCAAAACAACAAAAATCAACAAGGTTGGAATGGCCACAGCAAACTATAAAGAGGATGTGATGCCATCCTTTTGTGCTTTGACTCGCAATAAGTAACTAAGATTCAGGGGACCAGATGGTGGTTTTCAGATTACGTTTCTGAACCTATTGCTCACACATGTGACTTCTTTCAAAAATGCTATAGCTGTGTATTCCTGGCAAGTGGTTGGATTAGATGGCCCTTTCCAACTCAAAGTTGATTATATTAAAATAATAATAATAATAATAATAATAATAATAATAATAATAATAATAATAATAATAATAATAATAATAATACTGTAATAATAATAATAATAATAAATTGTTCATTTATTAACCGCTTTTCCAACGATCAAAGCGGTGTACAGAAATTGTTAAAAACAGACAAGGGCCTGTTACAGACTGCCAAAATAAAGCTGCTTCAGGTCTCTTTAGAGGTATGCTGTTTAAATGATGCATGCATCCTAAGAATCCAGAAGCTGCACCAAAGCTGCACTCCAGTGCTTAGGAATGGAGTGTGGCTTTGGCGCGACCTCCGGACTCTTAGGACCCATGCATCATTTAAATAGCATACCTCCAAAGAGACCCGAAGCAGCTTTATTTTGGCAGTCTGTAACAGGCCAATAAGAACAGTAAAAACCACATCTTAAAAGTACATAATTAAAATGGATTAAATGCGAGTAAAATTTAAAAACATCCAATGACATTGTTAAAATGAAAAATCATAGAAACTATACATCGACAGGGGAATATATTCTTAAACGGAATTAGGAGGGAAGGCTTGAAGGAAGAGATGAGTTCTTAAAGCCTTCTTAAAGGCTTCCACTGATCCACTAAGACGGATCCCTTCAGGTAAGCCATTCCATAGAGAGGGCGCCACGGCCGAAAAGGCCCTAAAAGAATTAGTTCCAACCCAACTTGCTTTCAAAAAACTTTGTTGTTCTGTGCCTTCAAGTCATTTCTGACTTATGGCAATCCTAAGGTGAACCCATCATAGGGTTTTCTTGGCAAGATTTGTTCTGAGGAAGTTTGCCATTGCCTTCCCCTGAGGCTGAGAGCATGCAACTTGGCCAAGATCATAGCCAAGAAGGAAATCAAACCCAGGCCTACAGAATCTTAGGGTCCAACACTCAAACCACTACACCACACTGGCTCAAAAAATCTACCTTTGCCCTTTTTCAGTCATAGAATCATAGAATCGTAGAGTTGGAAGAGACCACAAGGGCCATCCAGTCCAACCCCCTGCCATGCAGGAACTCTCAATCAAAGCATCCCTGACAGAAGGCCATCCAGCCTCTGTTTAAAGATCTCCCAAGGAGAGGTTGAACTGCCCTTACTGTCAGGAAGTTCCTCCTAAGGTTCAGGTGGAATCTCTTTTCCTGTAGCTTGCATCCATTGTTCCAGGTCCTGTTCTCTGGAGCAGCAGAAAACAAGCTTGCTTCCTTCTCAATATGACATCCCTTCAAATATTTAAACAGGGCTATCATATCACCTCTTAACCTTCTTTTCTCCAGGCTAAACATCCCCAGCTCCCTAAGTCGTTCCTTATAGGACATTGTTTCCAGACCCTTCACCATTTTAGTCACCCACCTTTGGACACACTCCAGTTTCTCAATGTCTTTTTTTAAATTGTGGTTCCCAGAACTGAACACAATATTCCAGGTGGGGTCTGACCAAAGCAGAATAGAGTGGCACTATTACTTCCCTTGATCTAGACACTATACTTTTATTGATGCAACCTAAAACAAAACTCAACATGATAGCCAGGGCCACACTGGTCAAAGTGGCAAGGATGGGAGATGGGGAACATTTGCTCTAGCATACATGCTTCTAGCAAGGTGGATACAGAGAAGAGCAGAAGATGAGCCTCATGCCACCACAACGGGGAAGGAGGAAGCTAACTATGTGTAAATACATAGACTTCCATGAAACCCTACACATTACAGCAACAAATCAATTAAACCTTGTAAATTGTATTTGCATCCTTATCTCTCACCTAGAGATGAGCCATGAAAACTGGATATTCTGGACCTGGTGCTGAGATTTGGCAAACCTACCTCTTTCCCTGTACCAGGATCCATAATTGTACTCAAGATCATTTCTAGCATATAAATTGTCTAGTCCCTCTTGGAGCCCTTTCAGACTTTATTGTTGCTGTTGTTGTGTGCCTCAAGTTGTTTAAGCATCACAAGGTTTTCTCAGCAAATTTATTCAGAGAGGGTTTGCCATTGCCATCCTCTGAGGCTGAGAGTGTGTGGCTTGACCAAGGTCACCCTGGGTTTCATGGTGGAACAGGGATTCGCACCTTGTTCTCCAGAGTCACAGTTCCAATCTCAAACCACTACACCATGTGGCTTTCCTGACTCCATTTTAAGTCCCATGACTGCCTCTTAGCGAAACATGGGTTTTTAGTTTGGCAAGGTATTATAGTTCTGTAGCTAAGAATTCTAAATATCCTTTCCTAAACTGCTAATCTGTCATAAAAATCTGTTGGCAAGATTTTTTCAGGGGGTTTTGCCTATGCCTTCCTCTGAGGCCGAGACAGTGTCATTTGTCTAAGGTCACCCAGATGGTTTCCACAGCCAAGGAGAGATTTGAACCCTGATCTCCTGGAGATCTAGTCCAACACTCAAACCACTTTGCCATGCTGGCTCCTTTGACAGAACTACTCAGCTGTATTTTCCTTGTCAAGCACTGTCAAGACAAGCCTGCAAGCTCAGTTAGGCTGACAAGCTTGCCTAGTATTACCCACTATGGTACCCACTGTTTCTTTCTGAACTATTCTTTGCTTCATCTTCAAGATATTTATTTAAAGAGTAGAAACCATCCTGTAATGGGATTGTAAGGTATGAAGAAGTAACTAACCCAGGGATACAGGTGCTGTAATAGTGTTGTGTAGTGGTTTGAACATTGGACTATGACTCTGAGATCAGGATTCGATTCCTCACTCAGCCATGGAAACTCACTGGGTGATGTAGGATGAGTCACATACTCTCAGCCCCAGAAAAAAACATAATGGGTTTGTCTCAGGGTTACCATAAATTAGAAATGACTTGAAGGCACAAACAATAGGCATGAGGGGCATGAAGGTATTGCCCCACCAATGAAATTTTCCTGCACTCCTCTAAATTCCTAGCATCAAAATCCTTTATACCTATAACTTGGGTATTTTCTGTCTTGGCATTCCCTTGGTCACCATGCCTGCCTTTTGTGTGTCTAAACTGCATTTCTGAAAGCTCAACTTATGTTTTAAATTACTGCAATGCTAAGAATTTGCGGATGGGAGGAAAATTCCAGGCAGAATTATTTGGAAGCAATGCCTTCATTTTGCCCAGTCTACTCATAGCTATACTCCTCTAATCTAATCTATACTAATCCAAGATGGTTATCTTGAATAGCTGTCCATATACAATGGAGGCAGGTAATTTATTGTTTATTGTTGTTGTGTGCCTTAGGGTGACCCTAAGGCATTCCCTAAAGGCAAAGGTTTGCTGTCTTCCTCTGAGTCCTAGTCCAATGCTCAAACCACAGTGCCACACTGCTGTTCAATTTCTTGTTTAGAGAACAGAAAGGAAGAAAAGATGAGCAGTCCTGGGAGGACAAGGACAAGGCGATGTAAGAAGCATTTCATCCCTTAAACCTCTATGTGGAAATGCAAATGTTTTACGAGATGAAGGGAAGAAATGCAACAGGTCTATTTAGAAACACATCCAAGGGTAGCCATGTTGACCATGAAGCAAAGTATAACAACTTCCAATCTCCCAAATGCCTTTATGGGGACAAAATGCCCAAAATACATGATGCAAACTTTTGAAGCTCCACTGGCTTCTTCATTAGGCAAAGGTGGATCTCAAAGGGAGGATCTTTTTTGATGTGAATGGAGTTTGGATTTTATTTCCTGGACTTTGATAAGACTCTTTGTTTCCCAAAGACCACACGGCCAAAAGGAACGGTCTCTGCCTGCATGGATATCCCTCCATACCATCTTTACTGCGAACAAGTATATCAACAATATCTTGACAAAATGTAGACCTGTAACTTTTGCATAGGCATATTTTTCTTTCTCCTGCATGATTTTAACACCTTTGTCTGATGAAGAAGCTGGTGGTAATTTGAAAGCTTGCATCATGTATTTGGTGCATTTTGGTTGGCCCAATAAAGGCATCACTGATTTGTGGATTTTGGTGATTGTTATACATATCTATCTATTTAGCCTTAGTTACAGGTGTTCTGGAAGTCAGCTCCCACAAACCTCAGCTGTCTTGGCCAACAGTATGGATTCTGGGAATTGAAGTCCAAAACACCCAGAAGGCCAGACTTTGGGAATCACTGATTTAGAGGCTAGAGAGCCAGCATGGCGTAGTGGTTTGAATGTTGGGACTACAACTCTGGAGACCAGGGTTTGAATCCTGGGTCCAAAACACACTGCAGAAATAATCCAGTTTGAGACTGCTTTAACTGCCTTGGCTCAGTGCTAGGGAATCCTGGGAACTGTAGTTTTGTGTGAGACATTGAATCTTCTCTGTCAGAGGCAGCTTTGGTGCCACAACAAACTACAAATCCCAGAATTCCCTAAGGACTTAAAGACAATTCAAAACTGAAAGTTTCATCCATCCTTAATCTGAGCTATTGATCATTTTGTTTCAGGATAATATTTTTTTAAAAAAAAATAATATTTTGGACCTGAAGAACAAAGGTAAGACTTGGGCAAGTCACACTCTCTCAGCCTCAGAGGATGTCAATAGCAAACTCCCTCTGAAGAACCTTGCCAAGGAAACAGACTTGGAGGCACACAACACATAACAACAGCAACAAGTGGTTCCCCCAAACAGTGCCCTTTAAGAGATTTTGGACTTCATCTCCCATAATCCCAGGCTATTGGCCAATATGTCTGAGGCTTCTGGGAAATGAAGTCCAAAAAAAGATCTCTTAAGGGCACAGTTTGGGAACCACTGCTCATTAAACGGTGCCCTGGAAGAGATTTATTTGGACTTCAGCTCCCAGACGCCTCAGCCATGTTGGCCAATAGCCTGGGAGTCTGGGAGCTGAAGTCCACAATCCCTTAAAGCGCACTGGCCTACAATTGAGGCCCCACTCCCGCTTCTCAAAGGCTGATAGAAAACTCCCTTCAGAGGAGTGGGAGGAGCCTGGGCGGGCCTGCCGCCCAATCAGAGTAGGAGGCGGGAAATTTGAAAGGAACAGGGCGGAAGATGGTGGAAGGGCCAGGCTGCAGGCTGAATGGCGAGAAGATCCGCGGCCGCGTAGCCCCGGGACAAGCCGTGAGGGGGCTGCGGGGGACCGCTCTTCAGGCGCCCCTTGGAGCCTCCTCCTCCTCCTCGAATGGGGTTAGTTTGGACGCCTCTCATTAGGATCCAAAACTATACATCCCAGATTTTTTCCTGCAGGGCAGATGCAGCCTCAGTACTATGGGATCCTTTAACTATCATGACTCTGTGCTATGGAATCCTGGGATCTGTAGTTTGTTGTGGCACCACAGCTCTCTCTCTCTCTCTCTCTTTCTCTGGCAGAGAAGGCTAAATGTCTCCCGAAACTACAATTCCCAGATTTTTTTTGTGCAAGGTAGATACCAGTTGATTCAGTGGCCTTGCCCTAGATTGTGATTCTTTGACTTTTGACTTATGGCAACCCTAATGCAAACCTGGCACAGGGTCTTCATCATGGCAAGTGTCTCCAGAGAGGGTTTGCCATTACCATCCTCTGAGGCTGAGAGAGTGTGACTTGCCCCAGGTGGGTTTTTAGGCTTGAACAGGGAATTGAACCCTGATCTCCAGAGTCATGGTCCAGTGCTCAAACCACTACACCATGCTGGCTGTCACTAATGAGGAAAAGGGCACTTTGTGCATGCTCAGAGATGCGTACGTCGTTGACCCCTTAGATACAAAGGGACTCTGCTACTATAGGGTTTGCCAGGGGTTGGTGGATGGCATAGGACTCTAGTGTGCAAACTCAGGGTTGGTTTATTTTTTTTCCTCCTTTCTTTTTAGTCATTTCAGCACTGAGAAACTGAAACAGGCACCACAGGCCAGGCAGGATAAGGACAGTGATGGCAGGAAGCCTTAGGCAAGTGATGACAAGGAGGAAGTGCTGCATTGAGTTGTTGTTGTTATTGTTATTGTGTGCCTTCCAGTCCTTTCAGTCTTATGGCTACCCTAAGGCAAACCTGTCACAAGCATTTCATGGCAAGTGTCTTCAGAAGGGGCTTGCCATTGCCCTCCTCTGAGTCTGAGAGACCGTGACTTGCCCATGCCACCCATCCTTTTTGACACGTGTGCATTTTCTTAGCCCTGCCTGTGCCTAGTTGCCTCTCCCACATATTATACAGCCACCATTTACAGTTGTTTCCTCCACAAACAGTTATGCCTGCCATAATTTTGTAAGTTTTTTGGTATTGGTTTCCTTTGGTCCATCCTTTACATCCTTTTGTTACAAGTTTTACCCTTGACTAATCCATGGATCATATCAAAATCCATAATTCTGGCCCCAAAACCTGCTCTCGATTTATACATGAGGTTAACTTACAGTCGAGTATATATGGTACTTCCTAATTTATAATCAAGTCAGCCCTACAGTCAGCCCTTCATATCCATGGGGGTTCTATTTTGGACCCCCCACAAACGTCAAATATTGTAGGACCTCAAGTCCCATTCCCAATGGCAGTATGATGTGCCTGTGGCTGCATTGGTGCATGTGCTACCATTGAGAATGAGTCAGGGCTACCTGCTGGTGCTTGAATGTGTGAATAGCAAGACTATGGCTTGAGAGGACTGATGTACAGGCATACCTCAGTTTACAAAGCCTCTGAGAAAGAAGCTCCTTTTTACAAGGTCTTTTTATGGGAGCCATGCCCAACTCATTCATGATGTAAGAATTGAAATTATTTCTTAATATTAAATTGTTAATACTCAAAGAAACTTTAATTGAGACCAGAAGATTCTCTTTCGCTACTTTTTCAGCTGCTCCTGCAAATACATCCAATATAAGCAACTTATCTAAATTATACATGAAGCACGACGCCTGTATCTGTAGAGGATACATTCCTGGACTTCTCATGAAAATGTAAAACCACAGATAAAAGCAACCTTTATTGAAATTAATTACTTCTGGAGGAAGCTGACCATAGTGTCATGCTGGAAGACCTAGAGATTCTTAAAGAGAACACATCTCTCGGCATTTTTAGGTCCTCAAGTATAACTCTGTGGTCAAATTTCACCAGGCGCATACCATAGAATCTCACTGGAGGACCTAGCTAATGCCTAAAGGAACATAATTTTCAGATGTAAGTAAAACTGCAGGTACTGATCCTGCAGACACAGAGGTTGTACTGTGTCCTGAACTTAATGTTTCTTTCATGGCTGTGCTGGAGCGATTTTTGCATTTAATGTGCTTTTTAAAGTTGTTGTGCTTTGCAAACTGTAAAATGGAAAAGTGGCATATGAGTGCTGATACAAATTCCAGTTTTTGAAATTCTAGTGAGTTGATTCAATGGTATTTGCTCAGCAAGTATGGTCCCAAAGGGGCCTTAATTCTGCTTGCATCTGACAGAGTGCATTCAGTTGCATTATTGTGATGTACTATTGAGCGGATCACATCAAAGATTTACACCATCCGTTCTGATGCAGGTGGCCCTGTTCCTGAAGCTTAAGCTTATTCAAGGGTCTCTGGTTTATAAACATTCCTTGGTCGCCAATGCTGTTCATATGCTTGAATTTTGAAAGACATGACTGATTGGCACAAGGTTGGTATGGCTGACCCTGTCATCGCATCTCCTGTCATCATGAGTTTAGACTGTTGGAGAGATTTCTGGCAGCCGTTTGTGGTTACCCCACCTCCTACAAAAGCACTTAAAAAGAAATAACCAGCGCAATCTGTAATATATTCCTGCTATTAACATAATAAATCAACCATAACGAGTCTGATTAATTTGAAGAGTTGGTATAGCTCGGGCAAACATCTAACACATGTAAGAAATAATGAGGAAAGTGTCCTCGAGTCACTTTGCCTAATTAGAAAGATAGCAAATTTTAAAATATAATGTATTATAAGAAAACCTATTATACAATATCTACCATAGAGTAACAGTCATTAGGACAAAAAAAAATACAGTTTGGGAGAAGATCACGTACAAAAATTGGCTCATAGAAAAGAAATTTTTTAACTGGGTGGACGGGCTTGTTTGTTTGCTTAAAAATGAACTAATGAGGCATGCTGTTGGTGGGATGCGCAGGACATGGGGGTATTTTCTTCTTGTTGTTTTTCATGTACACAGCGTGCAATTTCTCTGTAAGTTTTGATCACTTCTGTTGCCAGCATAAAATTACTCTGTTGGGGCTTGTGGAACTTTATAGGGGAAAGGATGCTGGAATACAAATGAGCGGCTTGGGTTAATGAGCTGTGAAGATCCAAGGGCAGCCTTTCTGATTGGTGAGGTGGTTATATGGAAGTCTTTCTTCTCCCCCTCTCCCATCTTTGCTCAAGTACAGCCAAGGAAATTTCATTAGAGGCAACATAATCCTCAAAGTGCTCCAACGTGGGCCCATGGATGATATCCAGTATCTCTAGCTAGAAAATGCACTGATGGTTTCATATTATGATTTTCTAAACTGCTTATATAGTCATGCTTGGCCACAGTATTAAAATATCCACAGCAATATCATCCTTTTTATAGTCTGGCCTTTTAAAGAATAAATTACAGATGTTTTTAACTTAATCTGCCTTTGGAATAGTCTTGTATTGCCTTACCTCTAGGTCCCCAGTGTGTGCCTTGTGGGAACCAATGTGTCAGTGAACACTTTTTAACCTGTACTGGAGTCCTTGCCTCTCTGGACAGGTGTGTGTGTGTGTGTGTGTGTAAAAATATGATAAAATATAATAAAAATATATAATAAAAATAATTGGTGAGACAAGCATGTTGCATAGCAAACTGTCAGCCTATACAGTATTGCTGTGTTTATTTCCAGTAATGCCACTGGGCCATGCCTTAGAAAATAAAAATGGGAGGGGAATCATTCTACAGCCAGTGTGGCATAGTGGTTTGAGTGTTGGACTAGGAGTCTGGAGACCAGGGTTCAATTCTCAGCTGGAGCATGAAACCTACTGGGTGTCCTTAGGCAAGTCACATGCTCTCAGCTTCAGTGGAACGCAGTGGGAAACCTTCTCTGAACAAAACTTGCCAAGAAAAATCCATGATAGGGTTGCCTTAGGGTCGCCATATGTCGGAAATGAGTTGAAAGCACACAAGAACAACAACAAATAAGTCTAGAATGTTGTTTTGAAAAAAGCAAAGGGAATCTGCAGACTAATAGGGTGTTACCTGGCCAGGGACCAGAGTGTTTTGCCTTCAATCGCTCTCTTGTGTTTTATGTTTTTCAGGAAGTTGTTGTCTACTAAGTTGTGTATTCTGTGTGGTGTGGATGCATGCTGCCTAGGAGTTTTGTACATGGTGCAATCAGTCCTCCATATCCATGAATTTTTTTATTCACATATTCAACTATTCATGTCTTGAAAATATTCAAAGAATATATAAATTCCAATAATCAAACCTTGAAATTTATGGGATTTGAGCTGAATCTACTGAATTTTGTAGCCGGGGGGGGGGGGGGGGGGAGTCTTGGAACTAAACCCCAGCAGATACCAAGGACCACTGTATGTGTATGTTTTGCCTTTTTGCGTGTGTACGTTGCGGGGTGGGATGGTGTTGGCATACCTTAAATGAGTATTATGCCTATGTGTCTCTCATCATAAATTTTTCTTCCATGAAATTTAGAGTGACCAAATGAGGGAAACATTTATCAACTAACTTTTATATTCTAGTTGAATTAGGCAATTAGGTTTATTCATTTTTAAAAATGATTCATGTTCATTTTCTTTCTTGTAACATATTTATTATTTTATTGGCTACATTGTTATGTCCCAGGCTATTAAAACACAGGTATATGCCAAATTTTAAAAGGGCTCTGCCTCTGACATAAAGGGTCCTTTTTATAAAATCTCTGTGCCAACCTCCCCATTCCTTCTTGTTCTTGGTTTAGTTGGAAGTTGTTTTTTTTTTAAATAGTATTGGCATTCAGAGGGTGATGAGGGGGACCTAGAGAAATGCAGACTTTCACTGGTAGGTTGCAGCAGTGTGTCTTCAGTAAGCAACATAATACAGCTTGAGCTGAGAAAAAAACCAGGATTATACTCTATCCTGTTGTATTGTAGTTGTGTGTACCTCTTTCCAATAGGCAATGTACAACAACAGCTGCCTCCAGAATCTCTTACTGAGCCTGTGTGTGTGTGCCTTCAAGACACCTGTCATCTGTCAAGGGGTACTCAGGTGGTTGTGCCAATTCCTTCCACATGAACAGAAAAATAGAAAAAGGAGAACCCTTCCTTACTAGCACTCTCAACATGTTAAAGAAACACATCTTAGTTTTTTGTGGGTTTTTCGGATTATGTGGTCATGTTCTAGAAGAATTTATTCCTGACGTTTCGCCAGCATCTGTGGCTGGCATCTTCAGAAAATGTGTTAGTTTGGGCATCAAAAATGGAAATCATAAGAAAAGTGAAGGCTGGTAAAAGACCAAGTCATCCCTAGATATATTTTGAGAATGTTTTAAAGTCTCTAGAAGCTTCAAATGAAACTGTTTGTTAACTTATGCAAGGTTTACCTGCTCTGGTTGTTGATTATTTCACATGTGCAACTGTCATAAAATATTTGGTGAAATGTCCTGAACTGCTTTTTGTGGCATAGGAACCTGTCACAATTCTTTTCCTGTTGTTTCCACTTCTCATACTGAATTACGAAGTAATGCCCTGGAACATATCTACTGATTTATAGCTATAAAATAATACTCAGCTTAGAATAAACAAAAGTAAACAGGCTATCTAAACATTGAATTGGTTTGTGGGACACTCGGGACCTTGGCCATTATACATTTCAAAATAGTGTTAATAACATAAATGCAGGACAGGTTTCAATGACTAGGGGCCTTCTGTGGATAAGAGGTAAATGTAACCTAAGGCTTAAAAAAGAGGCTGTCACGGGGGGGACTTGGGTTGTCATCCAAGAGGGTATCAGGCAGCATCTGAAACAAGTCTGGGGACCACTGGTTTAGGTAGTCACTAACTGGTATGATGTGCTGTGGGTGGGTTTGCTGTCCAATGATTTTTAGTGGTAGTGGTTCTGGTGGTAGTGTGGCTTTGGTTTTGTTCACACTGTACAACTGTAGCATTTTGATACCATTTAAAGTGTCATAGCTCCATCTTCTGGAATTCTGGGACTTGTAATTTTGTGAGCTATTAAGCATTCTCTGCCAGAGAGCTCATTCCTTGCCAAACTACAATGTACGGTGCATCCTTGGCAGCTAAAGCAGTACTGAAGCAATGCAGTAATGCAATGTAAAATAGACCTATGCTTATCTTGGACAGCAATCCACCATCTCTGTTGCAAAATTGGCAAAGCACAGTGTTCTCATGGTTATAAGCAGCATAATGGATATCCCCAAAATAGGAGATTCCTAGTTTGGAAGGAAAGCAAGCTTGGACACAGAAGTAGTAGGAGTGAAAATAGGAGGAAGGAATATTAATAATCTAAGATATGCAGATGACACCATAGTACTAGCAGAAAACCTCACAGACCTGGAACACCTTCTAAGGAAGAGCAAAGAAGAAAGTGCAAAGGCAGGCTTAATACTGAACATAAAACAAAAATAATGACCACTGAGGTCCTTCATAAGTTCAGCCTAGACAATGAAGAAATAGAAATAGTAAAAGAATTCCCATATCTGGGATTAAACATTGATAGAAATGGGGACTGCAGTCAGGAAATCCAAGATTAAGAATGGGGAGGGTGGCTATGAAAGAACTAGAAAAGATTCTAAAATGCAAAGATATACAACTGAACACAAACGTTAGAATCATGCAACCCACTGTATTCCCTATTACCTTGCACGGATGTGAGAGCTGGACAGTTAAGAAAGACGATAGGAAGAAAATCAATTCATTTGGGATGTGGTGCTGGAGAAGAGTGCTGAGGATCCCATGGACAACCAAAAGAACAAACAAATGGGTCCTAGAGCAGATCAAGCCAAAAACCTCCTTGGAAGTCAAGATGACCAAACTGAGGCTGTCATACGTTGGACACATCATGAAAAGGAAGGACTCACTGGAAAAGACAATAATGCTAGGAAAGGTGAAGGAAGAGACGAAGGCCACATGCCAGATGGGTGGACTGTATTAGGGAGGTCACGGATATGAGATTGCAGGAATTAAGCAGAGCAGTGGAGGACGAGGGTCTTGGAGATGTCTCCTCCATAGGGTTGCTATGAGTCGAGATCGACTTGAGGGCAGTTAACAACAAAGTTTGCACCCCCCCCCAAAAAAAAAAAACAAACAAACTACTGTCAGTATTTCCCATGTGCCCATTTTAGTCGCAAGCAAGGATTTCTTATGTGGCCACCAACAGCTTTTTGTTGCCTTTGTGACTTGCTGGGACTTTAAAAACAGGAAGTTGAGCTTGCTAGAAACAGTATATGCAGGCCTGGTGTGTAGAGAAACATTTGATACCTTCTATCATCCTTAGTTATGGTGAAAGAAAATTGCCTCCAAAGAAGTGAGAACTCCCCAGCCATTGTCTGCTTTCATGTATCTGACAGCAAGTTGCTGTCATGTCTACAATAATCATAATGTACACCGTGACCTTCAGTTTGTAACATGTTTATTTCAGAAAGACATTTAAAAATTCAAAAGTGAATTAGCAATTGAGAAAGCAGCAATCTTAGGCCTTTTAATTATTTACCATAGTGTATGTAGCAGGGAAAAATATTTTATAAACAGTGTCAGCATATTATAGTAGTATGGCAAATGAATAGCTAAAAGCCGTGGAATTTTCTGCTTCTACACTGTCATCAACTGTTTTTGTCTAGATGATTTCTTAAATTCTGTTGCACCAACAGAAGAATTATTTGCTTGTGTCAGCATTTTGTATGTACAGAGTTCTTTACCTCAAAATGTTGTCTTAGGCTTACAGTTAAAATATTAACAACTATAGCCTTAAATTCGGTTGCTAGTCCTGATTAGAGTAAACCCATTGAATTAGTGGGATTTGCCTGTTTACTTATCATTCAGCAATTGATTCAGTATAACAGATTTTAAGTGAGACTAGCCTTTGGATTTAGGGCAGAGGAAGCTGCTTTTTACAGACCACTGGCCCACTATTTATCAATGAGTCTCTAAACTTGCAAGCAGAAGTTGGAGGCCCTCACGTGTTCATGGCTGCACTTGGTTTGCAAACAGAAGCTGTGCATAATAAACTACTGTACTGATCCCAAGTATTTTGTGTCCTATGTGGTTTGACTTTCACCACTTACTGTATTTTCCAAACGTTTTCTAATACTTTAGTTCTGTTTGGCATAAGTAAAGAGATTTCTAGTATGTTAAAAAGAATTGCTGTCTGCCAATCTACTTAGCCCACTTTGCAATTTGTTTATTCAACTACAGGCATCCCTCAGTTAACAAAGCCTCTGACAAAGTGCCTCCCTTTTACAAAGCCTTTTTATAGTCATGCAGCACCTCTCCACTTGTCCTCTCTCTAGGTGGAAAGGTTTTTTTTTAGCAGCGTTAACATTGGGAAGATGGTGAAGGAGAGATGGAGAGACACAGTCTTTTGATGCTGGGTTGCAGCTGGCTGCCCGAATGAATAAAGAACAATAAAGAGCAGAAATCTGCTCTAAACAAACCTAGTGTAGCTGCGTTTGCCTGCCTATAACAGGCAGGATAAACAGCAGCTTGTTCTAGAATCCCTTACTGAGTATGCATGAACAGCAAAACAAAGAAAAAAGGGGACCAGCCTGCCTTATCAGTTATCCCACCATGTTAAAAAAAAAGCATAGACTTAATAAGGCTGCATCTGCACTGCAGAAGTAATCCAGCTTGATACCACTTCAACTGCCATGGGTCAATGCAGTGGAATTCTGGGATTTACTGTTTTTTGTGGCACTTTGACATAGAAGGCTAAATATCTCACAAAGCTACAAACTCTAGAATTTCATAGCATTAAGCCATGGCAGTTAAAGTGGTGTCAAACAGGATTATTTCTGCAGTGCGGATGCAGACTAAGTTTGGCCATCAAAATGGAAATCATAAGAAATGTAAAGGCTAGTGGAAGAAAAAAAACCAACTATCCCTGAATACATTTAGAATAAGCTTCTACTTGGTCTCTTGAAGGCTTGAAATGTTTTTGTTTGCTTAGGCAAGGTGGATGCTTCACTTCAGGTTTGGGTAAAAGGTTTGCTGAAGCATGTCGAACTGCTGCTCTTTTTTTGTGGTACAGAAATTTTTTCATGGTATCCCTATTCTTTCCATGTTATTTCATCCTCAGGTACCAAATTTTCTGTTAAAGAGGGAATACCCAGGAACACATCTATTTTGTCAACAAAGAAATACATTTATATTGTTTTTGTTATTAATTTTCAGATCACTCAGAAAACTGGGAACAACGTGTCTCATCAAAACTCCTTGAATATGCTTAATGGATGTGTGTACAATGGTGTGGAAACTTTGGGGAAGGAGCTTTTCATGTTCTTTGGAGAGAAAGCTCTGAGGTAAGCAAGAAGAGCACATAAACTGGTAGTTTGTAATTCAGAGGAATTACTGGTTTAACATATTCGTCTGTGTAGTAATCCTCTGTAAAGAAGGCAGTTCTCTTTCTGCCTCCACACGCTCTGAACATTTGCTCATACCAACTACAGTATAATTTTGGGTCAGTGGAAGCCAGGTTGTAGCCAAGTTCTTGATAGGTTATACTGGAGCAGGAGCTGTTTTCAGATTGCCCCAATCTCAAACCCACTTAAATCTAAATATTAGCCATGAGGCTGGAGATTTCCTTCTTTAGACTATCCAGACTCTGGAAAATCTTTACTTTGCAGATAAGAAAGCATTTGTCCTGAAGACATTCTTCCAGGTCTGTAAGGAATACTTACCGTGCCTTTTCTGTATCCTTATCTGAAGACTGAAGTCTGAGCCTATTGTGCTGGACTTGAATTTACATTAAATAGAAGCGTATTAGAGACAAGGCATTGCAGTAGCATATTCACGTGTATATTCTGGATCTGGACAACAGTTGTCTAGCAGTACTTGGTGATATAGGTCTACAGAAACTTCCAACTGATCTTTGTTAATATTATTATTCATTGAAGAATGCTACTGAAGTAGAGGTAGAGTTGGCCTTGCTTCAGTTCTCCATAAATGTTCCTCTGGGTTCCACTGAAAGACAGTATTTCAGAATACACTTTGTGTGAGTACAGAGACAGATTCTTTAAATGGCCACTTGCCTTTTCTGGACTCTGGTTGCAGCCATATTGATCTAGTCACATATCATCCAAAAATACTTCTCTTTTCGCAGAGAAAAAAAGTCCTTTAAGTTCTCGGGACCTTGTTCTTTTCCCCTTTTCTCCAGAAACTTTGAATTGGGGGGGGGAGGGTGATGAGAATGATGGAGCAGTTCATTCACAAGGCCTTATTCTATGACATGGTTTTAAATCCTAGTTGCTGTTAAAATGTGCAAACTTAAATGCCACTGCTAACATAAACACACCAGAACACCAGACAGTGTCCCAGAAAGCTCTCTTTTTTCCATTCCCTGAAAGCTTTTCTTTACTAGTCTTTCAGAGACTTCTGATGGTGCTCAAACATCCACTGGCAAAGCAGGAAAGGAAATCAGGATGAGGACAGATAGCAAATGGCATTTATAAACTAACTCAGTTAAAACTTCCCCAAACTGAAGAATATCAAATAAAACAAATGAGGCAGGGCTTAGAAATGCCATGCAAAATAAAACAGTGTGGCAAAATAAGAACTTAAAAAAAAACTCATTAGAAGGGTTTAAAACCTCAATAGAAGGGGGGAAATCCAAAGCCCTTCAGATCATACCCTATTGTGCTGCCATCATTTTCAACTATGTCACCCAGAAAATTAGAAAGGATGCTATTGTACCTGTGTCCCAGTTCTGGCATCTGATTAACTGCTGTACTCTAGCATGGCTTCTCCTCTATCCAGTGTATATCCATCTTAGCTCCACTGGAAATGACACTAAGGGCGCTTCTGCACTTATGGAAAAAATCAGCCTCACCTTGGATTTTTCTGGTCTGCAGAGACCCCAAAGTGGCCCATTAAGACCACAGACAAAAAACACTTTGAAATGAAACCAGCACAACTAGCCACACATTTCCCTGGCAAACTTGCTGTTTTTCTTCTTCCCAGGATGCATCAACCTAGCAGTCAGTAGTCCTTACCATGCACTACTATGTTTCTTTATCCAGTTCCTTTTCTCCCTTTGTGACGGTAAGAGGAAGGGAGAGAGTTGCAAATAGAATAATAATAGAATCACAGAGTTGGAAGAGACCACAAGGGCCATCCAGTCCAACCCCTTGCCATGCAGGAACTCAAAGCATCCTCGACAGATGGCCATCCAGCCTCTGCTTAAAAACCTCCAAAGAAGGAGACTCCACCATAGTCTGAGTGAGTGCAGTCCACTGTTGAACAGCTCTTACTGTCAGGAGTTCCTCCTAATGTTAAGGTGGAATCTCTTTTCCTGTAGCTTGCATCCATTGTTCTGTGTTCTAGTCTCTGGAGCAGCAGAAAACAAGCTTGCTCCATCCTCAATGTGACATCCCTTCAGATACTTAAATAGGACTATCATATCACCTCTTAACCATCTCTTTTCCAGGCTAAACATACCCAGCTCCCTAAGTCTTTCCTCATAAAGCATGGTTTCCAGACCCTTCACCATTTTGGTGGCCCTCCTTTGGACATGCTCCAGCTTCTCTACATCGTTTTTGAACTGTGGTGCCCAGAAATGGACACAGTATTCCAGGTCAGGCCTGACCAAGGCAGAATAGAGTGGCACTGTTACTTCCCTGGATTTAGACACTATACTTCTGTTGATTCAGCCTGAAATAGGATTGGCCTTTTTAGCTGCTGCATCACACTGTTGAGTCATGTTCAACTTGTGGTTTACTAGGACTCCTAGATCCCTTTCACATGTAGTCTCCTTAAACTAGGTGTCCCCCATCCAATATCTATGCATTTCATTTTTTCTACCTAAGTGCAACATCTTACATTTATCCCCGTTGAAGTTCATTTTGTTAGTTTTGGCTCAGCTTTCTGATCTATTAAGGTCATTTTCAGTTTTGACCCTGTCCTCTGGGGTATTAGCTACTCCTCCTAGTTTGGTGTCATCTGCAAATTTGATAAGCATGCCCTCTGTTCCTTCATCCCAGTCATTGATAAAGATGATGAATAGCATTGGGCCCAGAACAAAACCCTGTGGCACCCCACTAGTCGCTTCTTTCCAAGATGAAGAGGAAACATTTTTGAGCACCCTTTGGTTTCCGCCAGTCAACCAATTACAAATCCACCTAACAGTCACATTGTCTAGCCCACATTTTACCAGCGCATCTACAAGAATATCATGGGGCACCTTGTCAAAGGCCTTACTGAAATCAAGATATGCCAGGAATAGGCACAGTTGGTGCACAAATTTTAGCTATGCAAAGGCACTTCTGTTCACCCTTGATATCTGGGCTTCCAGGCTCAGTGCTGAATCCAGAAGTATCCCCAAACTTTATAAACACAATAGGATTCATCTAAGTGCTGACTCTTGCCATTGAAGAATTCTGGGGTATTAGCTACTCCTCCTAATTTGGTGTTATCTGCAAATTGGATAAGTATGCCCTTTATTCCTTCATCCAAGTCATTGATAAAATATACACACACTCACACAGACACAAATAGAGAAAGGAAAAAAAATAAAAGTGCATTTTATTTATTTTCATTTGTTAAGCTGTCCATGAGAGCAGTGGCGAAGGGCTAGATCAGGTTAGCCCTCTTTTTTCTTCCCCCTGCCTGATTGTTATGCTTGTTTTACTGTTTGTACTCTTCTTCCTCCATCTTCCCCCCACTTGATCAATGTTGTGTTGTATTTGTTTTTACTTTAGTGATGAGCCTGCACATTCCCTCTTCCCCCAGCAATCATTAATTCATGCATTCATTCACCCCATCCTCCCAAACATACATTGAAAATCTCCACAAGAGTGAGAGAATGGAGGGAGTGTGATTGCATGAGTGAGTGAGTGAGTGAGTGAATGAATTCACGGGCGGAGGAGAGTATGCATGCTCTTCAGTCACTGATGTTTAAATAAATATGACACAATGCTGATCAGGTGTGGGAGGATGGGGAAAGAAGACAACTCTGAGGTGAAGGGAGGAAGGGAAAGGAGGTTGCCTGATCTAACACTTCACTGCTGATCACATGGCTGGATAGACAATGCCATAGAAAAAACATGACAATACACACCAGGCTTGTTGGACCTAACCACTCTGGCAACCACACACTTCTCCTGGTCCTACACTGACATTGCTGTGATGCACAGTACACATCCATGGGAATATCCGAATTTTTCAATCAAATATAAAGTAAATGGCAACATTTTCCCCCTCTGGTGTAAAGCCCTGAGGCACTGAAAAGGCCTGAATTTGGGCCAAATGCTCCTATAAGATGTCTGGATGGCTCATAGTAAAAACAAGTTGAAACCATTTCATTTAGCCTGTGCAGATAAACCATAAGTCTTTCAAAACTGATTCTATTTTGAAACTGATTCCAGGGCAAGCAAATTTTACTTCCATATGAATACTAAAGTAACTGATCATCTTTTAGTAGGGATGTCAAGAATATCATGTGTGCCATCATTGTTCAGTAATTATCCTTGTTATGGTTGGAACCATGAGGGCATATTTATTCTACAGAAGTGTGATGAGCAACAGCTGTCTGATGGGCCATACCATATTTTTGGCTAAAAATAAGCTAAGTTTACTTCAATTTCCAGTTACTGGGCTTGCGGGGGTCGACTGCTGCAGAAATTTAAGCAGTTTGTCATTTTGAGATGTGGAGTCAAGTGGTATTAAAAGGCAAATTGACATGTTTGGGGTCATTTTATGGCATTTTTAACCCCCCCCCCCAAAAAAATTTTCAAGAATGGGAGAAGTCAAGGGCTTAGTGGGCTGACAAAAACGTTGGGGTTTCATATGACCTGCAGGCTGCACTTTTCCCAACTTGGCACACAGTGTTATGTCAGGTTTTATTAAATAAATTTGAGTTGTATATCCCCTCCTTTGTGTTCTGGATTTTTGTTCATGAATGATCTCTGCCAGTGCACATCACACTTAGTACCTTTGACGTCAATGGGAGTTTAAACCATGACTAATTTTTTTCATTTTTTTTTGTCACATTCATTTTAATGGGATCTAGGTTCCATTGAGCCAGCATGTTGTAGTGGTTTGCCAGTTGGACTGGGACTCTGGGATCCCCTCTCAGCCATGGAAATCCTCTGGATAGCCTTGGGCAAGTTGCCCTCTTTCAGCCTAAGAGGATGGCAATGACAAGCCTCCTCTGAATTAAATCATGCCAAGAAAATCCTAGGATAGGTCCGCTATAATTCAGAGTCAACATATAATGACAATGAGGTTGAATTACATTATTCTGGATTTAACCCATTAGTTTGTGGGCAATTAAAAATCAGAATTATGGAGCATTCTGCATTATTGCTCATTGTCCCTGATGCTAATCTTGGTTTTTTGAAACCTTTTATGAAACCTTAACCATTCACCTCATGCAAATAGTTTAAATGATCCCGTTTACTATTACGGTCCTCCCCTCCGTTCTCGCGGTTTTGGAAACTGTGTCCTTCGCTTATGTTTGAGGGATGAACGGAGGGGGAAATAATGGGCCGCATGCCACAGCCACGCACCTATATTCAAGCCAGTGGTGCTTGATGCTTGAATATATGTGAAACTCCGTTTTCATGGGGTGGTAGTGGTGGTGATCCAGAATGGATCCCCACAAAAACAGAGAATTGACTGTACATTATATTAGCTGCTATTAGCTTGTAATGATTCGGAACTGTATCTTTGATAAATACTTTGAGAAATGTGTTTCTTTTCTAGGATCCACTTTGGCATGAATGGCTCTCTGCGTATAAATGTAGATGCAAGTGAGAACAGAAATGGAGCAGCAGCAGCAGTTCTGGAAATACAACTTACTGCTGATTTGGTTTGTTTTTATGATGCAACAGTAGAGCTTAGGTAAAGCAACGTACTGTATGTTTCCCTGGGAAATGTTTCCCAACATTCTTAAAGAGAAAAACATTGTTGCTCCAAGACTCTAATGATATGAAGTGCCTTAATTCAACTGGATTCTTATTTAAATTCAAGTAATTCACCATATTTCATTTTTGTAAAATTGATGATAGGTGTTGAAAGGGACAAAAGGGATTTTGAAAATGTACATCATTACTGCCACGATATAAATCAGGGTGAGGAATGAATGAATGAATGAATATATACACACACACACACACACACACACACATACAGAGAGAGAGAGAGAGAGAGAGCTGCAAACACTCAGAAACATTCTTGGGGTGCTTAAGATGCTCCCCTATAATGTTAGGAACATCTGAAACTTTCTTTTTGAAAAACAATTCAGAATGTGCCCTGCACCATCTAGAGTAAGTAAGCAGATTTAGGTTAAGGGGTGACACTTCTACAAACTGGAGGTGGCATAGAGTTTATTTCCTGGATTGAAAATGTCCATTTCTGGGCATAAAACATCCTATGAGGGCCAAAAACATGGTTTTGATGAATTGAAATAGTCTAGAGGAAGACAACCAAGATGTTAAAATATTTGGAGGAATGGTTGAGAGAACTAGATATGTTTATCTGGGAAAAGAGAAGACTGATAGGCGATATGCTATCTCTAAATATCCTGAAAGGATGTCTATAGATAATGGAATGAGCTTGTTTTCTACTGCTACCAAGGGTAGAGGCTGAAACAATGAATTCAAATTACAAGAAGGAGATTCCAATAAGCATTAAGAAATCTCTGCAAGAAGAGGGGGAATACAAGATTTAAATGCAGTCACTGTGTCATGCTAATGTCTAGCATTTTAAGAAGCTTCTGTTGCATCCCTCCTGGCAATCTCTTTGTCAACTTTGCCCCTTAAACTGAAAGTTGTACATTTTAGTTTTTCTTTTCTGTGGAAAATGCTGCAGTATTTTGGCCACTGAAACATCTTTTATGTACCTTTTCTGCAATATTATTTGCATAATGGAATTGCTAAAACAAATTAGTTGTTTAGGGTTAGATTTTGCTTTCTCTTAACTCCAGTCTGGTTTTCTGCAGCTTTGATAATTTTTCTCTGATAGTTTGAACAGCTTCTTAATATTTTAATTGCATAACATGATGTATTTATTTCTAATCTATAATCACTGAGATGCTTGGATTTATTTGTTTTTAAACAATGCAGGAATGCTGCCGAAAGTGAAAGGAAAATTCGAATGCTGGAAGACTTGGATGTATGCTCTTCAAAATTTAGTTTCCTCAAAGCAGAAAGTGAGATAAAGAAGCAGAAGGACCGAATGTTATGTGATGTGTTGCTTGATCAGACAGTCTTACCTGGAGTGGGAAACATCATAAAAAATGAAGCACTTTTTGACAGTCATCTTCATCCTGTTGTCAAAGTATGTGAAATGTTTTTAGCTTCTTCCACTTGTATTATGAAATTGCATATATACACTTTAAGGAGATGAATGTGAATCTCCCTATACCTTTCATAGAATTTAGGCCTAGACTTTAGGAACCTGTCCATATTGATCTCTAAAACACGATTCTTTGAATATCTAATAAAAATCTATAGGTGTGCAGTGATGACAATTGCATTTCTTTAGCTATAATAAATGGGTGTGTAGGTCTGCCTCTACCATGCTGAAAGACTGTGAAACCTAGACAGGTGAGATTTGTCATGCATACAAGGAAGACTACAGGCAATTAAATAAAGTCACTCAGACTGATTCATATCCCATTCCCAGGTACGAAGATTTAATTGAGAGGATGGGGAGAGCCCATTTTATTACCACCCTAGACTTGGCAAAAGGATACTTGCAAATTCCAGTGAGCCAGGAGGATCAACCCAATACAGCATTAATAATCCATGTGGGGCTTTATGAGTTCACTGTTTTACCTTTTGGGTTAAAGAATGCGCTATGTATGTCTCAGCGTTTGGTAGACAAAATGTTAACAGGATCAAAACATTTTGCAGTAGTATACATACATGACATTGGGATATTTAGCAATTCCTGGGATGAGCATATGCAACATTTAACATTAGTACTGGAGAGAATTAAGGAGAATGGTTTGATAATCAAAGGTTCAAAATGCCAGACTGGGAAAGGGGAGAGTAAATATTTTGGGTATATATTAGGGAGTAGAAATATCAAACCTGAAATATCTAAGGTAGAAGCAATAAACCAAAAGCCAATCCCAAACTCAAAAAAGAAAGCAAGAGCAATTTTAGGTCAGGTGGCTTATTATAGAAAATTTATCCCTAACTTTAGTGCTGTAGCAGCCCCTTTGTCAGATTTACCAAGGAAAAAGCAACCAGACGAAGTACAGTGGTCATCTAAGTGTGATGGAGCTTTTGGAGAATTAAAAGGGCTCATCACATCAGCCCCAGCAGTGATAGCTCCCGATTATCCCAAAACCTTTACAGTAACCACAAGTGCATCAAATGTAGGGTGTAGTACAGTGTTAAGCTGGATAGGAATGGATGGACAGATGCATCCTGTCATTTCTACACAAGAAACTATTCCTTCGGGAACAGCAGTTAGCAACTATTGAAAAATAATGCCTAACCATGTTGTGGGCTTTGAATAAGCTAAAACGCTACCTATGGGGCAGAAAATTCACATTAAGAATAGACCATTCACCACTGTATTGGTTGAATCATACAAAAGGAAATGATGGTAAGCTACTGAGATGGAGTCTCTTACTCCAAGACTTTGGTTTTATCTGTGATAGGTTTGCCTTAGGGTTGCCATAAGCCAGGAATTATTTGAAGACACAGCAACAATAGTGTAGCCTGCAGCACCACATTAAATGACTGCAAGGTGACAGATAGTGGGGTCCTCAGAAATTAGAGAGTTCTTCTAGAGTAGGTAACTTCAAGAACAAGAAGTCTTGAGGTGCAGTTCAAATACTTGCAGCTGGTTTCCAATGGGGTAAGAACCATGCTCCTTACATATGGCCTCCCAACTTATTGCAGTACAGGGAAAAATGCAAGGTGAATCTTGGCTATTCTTGACTCAAAATATTTATGCACATATGTCATGGCTTGAAAAGGTTATTTTTTGGCTTGAAAAGGTTATTTTTTGGACGATAGTTTTCAGAATCTCTCAGACAATACTGCCAATTTTGAGAAATTCAGGGAGATGTAGTCCAACAAACTAACATCCATATTTTTAGTGTGGCTTCCTCAATTTGATGAATTAGAATGTGTCACCACTAACACACACAGAGAGATGAACACACAGCAACTGATTTCTTGGTGCCTGGTAAAGAAGGGTGGGGTGGAGTGGGAGAAGAGACCACTTATAAACACAGCTCTTGCAACAGAAGGTGCTTAAAGAGCATCTGTCTAAGAGATCCACAAAACCTAGACGATGGTTAACGTATGGACCGTTTCTGATCTGGGAATGCAATGCCCTGGCTGGCTTGAGTTACAATGATAACTGCTAGGATGACTGCTAGGAAAAATAGAATTTCCATGGGGCCCTGCCAACATCAGAAAGAAAGAAAAACATAAGCTAATTTCTTTCAAATGATTGTCTCCAAAAAGGAAATATGTATTTCTGAAGTATCCAGAAACTACGATTGTCCACCATTACAATATTCTGAATCCTGCAGCATCCCTAAAACAATGAAAAATGCACATAATGGCAATGATGCAGTCTGTGTGCAGTTTGGGGAGGGGCCAGAAATGGTCTTTGGACCATCTGTGACGTGTTGAATTATCTGGAAATGTTGCTCTTTTGTACTATGCAATTATTTTTCTTATAATTGTATGCCACTTATTGTATGCTCTGGCACATTGGGACAACTCTGAAAGAGAGACTGACAGACTACTAGTGGCTGGGAGGTACGGGGAGATGAACTAGGTGAAAAAGGTTGAAAAAGAATGGGGACAGGGATGGAAGGAAAGAAAGAAAGAAAAAGCAAGCAAGCAAGAAAAAGAGTGTTTGGGTGAAGTGAACAGAAGTGAACTCAACGATCTTTTCATGATACATAACAATGTGATAAAATAGTCTCCTATTGAAGATCCCTTAAGCATGGATGCTTGAAATGTACTGAGATAATTTTATCACACTGCACTGTGTCAAAGATTTTTTGTGGGTTCTGACTACTATTTTTTTGCTGGTGAGTTGTAGTCTTACTGATAATTGAAAAATTAACAGACTGACCCACATGGGTCACCTTCGGTAAATTAGATGAAAGATTAGGCAGGTGAAAGATTAGTTCACATTATTTGATCAGGGTTGGTATGATTTAAATTATAATTTGAATTTCTTCTTTTAGTTTTAAGGATTTAAATCAGTTTAAATCACTAGCAAGGAAGCTTCTATTTAATCATCATTTTCTACCAGAAATCAAACACAGTTTACCATAGTATGGAAGGGGGGAACCTTGACTTAATCAAGTGCCCTCCCTTACCTAAAAGTGTTCCTTGGATGTATATCAGTGTGTTTATAGAGCCCTTTCCCATGCTGGCTGATGGTGTGAATGGTTGTGGCCACAGCGTACATTGGGGTGAGACTAGGGTGATCCTCCTCATCTCCACGACACCTCGTGTTTTCAATTTGTGTGGGGCTGGCTTGAACCTGCATTCTTATCAGACATCCTAATTGTAACTATATTTTCCAGGAAGTTCCATCAGGTTCATCTAAGCCAGGACTACTCAAAGTTGTGCTCTGAATAGATGTTGATACATTAGTCATTGGTGACCAGTCTATAGAGAGTTTCCAAGAGCGAAAGAAAGAAACAGTGTAGCCAAGGGGAATAAATATGATATTTCTGGCACACTGGGGAAAATAATTGCAAGTCAGCCACATCAAATAGCTTGAGAAGCACTGATCTAAGCATTTGATCTAAAGAGGCTGGTAGAGAAGAGTCGGCTTAGTTAAAACCAATATTGTTAGAAGTACTGGGGACTTTTACCTGACAAATGACACAAAGGCTATAGGTGCTGGTTGTTTGCCAAATGTATAGCACAGTTATCTGCATGCTTATGTAGAAGTTAATTCTAATGAGTTTAACAGAGCTTACTTCTAGGTGAGTATGGATAAAATGGCAGATTTAAAAAGCTATTGTTATTGCTGTTCCTGTCAATGTCACTTTTGAAGGTGGTTTCCTGTCCAAGGATTTTTTTTGCTCAAAGTATGCTATAATAAGGCGGTGAATCCAAGTTTGAAGCATGTCTCATGGTTGTTTTTTAATCTCTGTTCCAAATTACAGCCTTGTCAGTTAACAGATGAGCAAGTGCATCACTTGGTGAAAATGACTCGAGATTTCACGCTGCTGTTTTATAAGGTAGGGAAGAAAATGGTTTCCTGAGCAGTCTGGGTGGAAAAAAAGATTAAAATGTAAATGGTGACTGTGTATCCTTACAGTAAAATGTGTTTAAAACTTGGATTATAACAATAAAGACAATTTTTTCTCTCCTTGGTTGATTGGAAACCAGGAAGAAAATGTGCCTGAACCTTTTTAATTTTTCTTGGACATGGGGTTTCTTATTAGAGTTAAGGAGAAAAGAGAAATATGCTTGTTAGTACTCTGTTACTATACAGTCTGGGTAAAGATTAGAATGAAATAGAATTAAATGATTCTATAGTTTCAGGAATCAGGTATTTTCTGATTGAAGAAAGCACATTTAGAAAAAGAGTTCTGATTTGCACATCAGCATATTCTCTGAAATGATACGCACTCACATACTTATATGTGTGTATTTATATTTGATTCATCCACTGATATTATGAACTGGTTTGGTCCTAGAATGGCTGCATCATGTGCTTTTTCTATCACATTTGAGTGGGTCCTAATTGCAGAGTCACCCCATAACCATCCATTCATTTCAGTGTGCGAAAGAACTAGTAACTAGCCCATAATCTTTTGAACATTGCATAAAATATGGCAATGTATCTGAATTATACTCTGAGAACTACAGTGCTTGCTTAATTATAAGCCAAAATATTCAAACAGGGCAGGTAGGCATGATGAGATTGGGCTGTAGTTACTATTATGTCATGTCAGCTGTAGCTGGTGGGAGCTGGAACCCAACAACATTTAGATTGCATATGTTTTCTCAAGCTTAATACAGAGCTTTCTTTCAAGTTTATGGAACTTGTTAGCACAACTGGCAAAATACACAAATATATACATTGTTTAAAACTTCCTCCTTTCTTTCTTCTGTTTCCTTTGTTTGTTTTGTCTCCAGTCAACAATAAAAATTGTTTGAGAGTAGCTGCACCTTTGGCTTTGTGAATTACATGAATAATAATTCTCTGTTCTAGTGTCGCAAGACAGGATCAGCATTATATAAACATTACAAAGTGTACAAACGGCCCAACTGTGGCCAGTGCAGAGCAAAGATTACAGTGTGCCGTTTAGGAGAGAATAACAGAATGACATACTTTTGCCCTCAGTGTCAGAAGGACAACCCACAACTTGTGGATCTCAGGTAGAATATTTATCTTTATAAAATCAACTCAGTATATTGAGATGAGCTGATTCTTGGGTTTGCTAAGGGGTCCTAGTACAAGCACACCATCAAACAAACAAAATGTTGATTTTATATATTCCTGCAATGCATCCTCCTTTGACCCATTCTACATTCATCCATTCCATATGTCGAAAATAAGGGAGTTTAATTGCAGTGTACTCTACACTAGGACTTTGTTCAATAGAACTTTGACAGCTATAAAGAAAATGCCCACATCGAATTACTCCTCTTTTTAGTCTTATGCACACTTACAGGCTAGTGGGACTTGCTTCTGAGAAGCCATGCATGGCATTGTGCTGTAAATTCCCCAATACTTTATTTATTTATTTTTAAAACATGCCTTTTTTCCTCATTTGGACATGGTGGTTACTTTTAAAGTGATGTTTGGACCCCCCCCCCCCCCCCCGGGCTAAAATACTATGGTGGATGAACACATTTGCTACAGGAGTAACACAGGCATCTTTTTTATTGTTCTTGTTTCTCCTATGTAAAATAATGTGGGCAGCAGAATTTCAGCTTGTTAAACTGCAGAAGAAGAGTGTCTACTGAGATCACCTGGGAAGAAACTTTTATTGGAAATATTTTCTCTCAGATTTAGAGAGAAAGAAATGTGTTGCCTTATAGCCAGACGGTGTTTACTCATGAACACTGAAAAAAGAAAGGTTTTCAGTAAAAGGCCATTTTACATGCCAGGCTAGATCACACCAAAGGACTGTCTTGTCCAGTTTCTTGTTTCATGCAATAACTGACTTGTTTTACACAGTAGCTTTGTGGGATGTCCACAAAGCCAGACAGGAGGAAAAGAGCTATTCACACTGCTCTCCAATAACTGGACATATCACCAGTGAGCCCTCTTGTCATGACAAAATTGACACATTGGGCATGTGTGCTGCAAGATCTGCAGAATTTGGCACATGGTATCTCCACTTTTATCTCAAACTAAGCTTGTTATGCTAGCAGACAACTGATAATTAAGGATTGCCAGTATTACAATTAATACGAGTTGCGTTGTAAGATGGGCACATAAAGCAAAATATAGCTAACGTCCCTACACACTTTTCTTAGCTCAGGTGTGCAAATTGTCTGGCCATCCAGATGATGTTGAACTATACCCCAGAATTCCTCACTACTGACTGAGCTAGTGAGAGCTTCTGGGAGCTGCAGTTCAACAACAGTTGGATGGCTGCAGAATTGCAAATGCCAGCTGAATGAGGAGTTATGTGAACAAATCACTGCTGTGCACATAATTCTCTAGCTTGATCCACCTGTCACCATGTTTCCCGCCAGCAGACCCTGTGATTTTCAATCTAGCATTGTGTAGGTGTGTTTAAGATTGCTGGGATGACAAAACACTGAGATGGGAGAATAAGAACATTTTTTTAAAAAATATATGAGCTGAAAGAAACATATAAAGAAATGGTTTCCTTCCACAACCCTCTCCAATGATTTCCCAAGTTCTGAATCAATGATGATGAACCTACAATCTACAGGGACGATCCAATTTGTGGAGCTTCCCCACTCAGTTTATGGAAATTTTTGACAAAAGTTTTCCCCAAGCCTTGTCCTCTGGGATGCTAGCAGAGAGAACTAATGTGCTACATTATTTAGAAAGAATGCTGTTGCCTCTGATAGCAGTAACAGCAAAGATTATTCCCTCTATATCAGGCATCATCCTAATAGAAGTGATCAGTGGGGTGAAAACTGATGCTTCCAGGGGCAGATTGAATTCATGGATGGGGTTTAGTCAGAAGCTCTGTTTGGGTGTAATCTGCTGTTCCTCCACCTCATTCATGTAGGGAACAGTGGGAAAGAGAAATAATAATAGTAGTAGTAGTAGTAGTAGTTTTTATTTATATTTCCTGCCTCTCCCATGGATTGAGGCAGGATTACATTAGTAAAATAATACAATACAAATACAGAATATAGGCAATAAAATATTAATACTGAAATACAAACATTCCTATTAGTTCTATAAAATGGCAGTCATCTGATAATCAAACAATCGTAGTCAGGAGTGGAGCATTTCGTCATGATCTCTTATATAGAATCCAGTGGATAAGCCCGCCAGAAGAGATACGTCTTAAGTGCCTTTGTTTGTTTTGTATGCATGTACAAATATGTAGCCATGAAGCCAGCATGCATATGCAATGCCCAAGTCTGAAAGATTTGGTTGATATGACATGGATATTTGATCACCAAAGGATTTGAAAATATAATCCATAAAATCATCATAAAACTTTGAAGGTTTTTGACCAGTGTGACAATTGCCCTTTTTTGAATCCTATTTCACTCCACTCCCACTTGTCTCCTTCCCAGATGTGTAACTTGTGTGCAGATATACCTAAGGCTTGAATATTGTACTCCATCAGTACATTTTAGGAAGAAGATTGTAATCCATAAATGCTGCTGCTGAAATAAATGAAAGTTTTCATGATACTCATTCCCCTGTTTTCTGCCCCTACTTTTTAAATCATAGTTAATTACTCACATGAGGTGATATTAGCAAATATACCATATGTACTTTACTGTTTTGAAAAAAATAGGAACATTTCCATCGTGATTTAATAGAGAATCTCATAGATATGACAAATGGGTGAGATGGACAAGCCCTTAAGGCAAAACAGGAACCTCTGAGCTAACAACCCCAGCAGCATCACTCTTCCTACTGATGTCCAAGTCATTATAGTCCAGTCTCCATAAAGCTTTGGCAGAACACAACTTTCAGAGCAAGCCTCTCAGAATGTTAACAACAATTTCCCCTTTCCTTCATTGCACAGCAAACTGCCAGGAAGAAATAGTTTAATTGGCTGGGCATACGGCAGGGGGTCATGTTCTAAAGAACAAGTTGCTCAGAAATCGGAAGAGGAGTGGGTCTGTATTCTCTGCACTCTAATAAACAAGCCTTCTGTCAAAACCTGTGATGCGTGCTTGACTCCAAGGCCTGAAGGTAAGTAATGACAGGATGTGTATGATTGCCTGTATGGCATTGTAATGTAACACAACTATGCAGGTGGCCTGGAACCTACTTTTATTTTCCACTCTTGAACACAATATACAGATAACATACATTGTTTATATTAAGACTCTGATCTTAAATATTCTGTGCTGCTCTGAATTAAATACTGCTTGCTACAAAGTTTCTGCCTGAAACCAGTGCTGCTGTTTTATCTTTTTAAAAATGGTGTTTACAACTGTTTCCTACTTTGTGGCACAGTCAGTGCCACAGTGGCCTCATCTAGCATACTGCTAGCGTAACAGATTTTTCTCACCTTCTTGCACTGCCTGAAAACCAGCTTCAGTCTCCCAGCCCTGTGGAGCTTGTTTTGAGGGTTTGAACGAGGGAATGGTCACCTTCTCAATTCTGCTGATGGATGCAACCCACTGAAGTCTAACTATTACTCCCCTGTGGCTTCCTGGCATGTGTTTGCTGGATATTTTCTTGATGTGCTATTTACTGCTGCAAGCTTTAGTCAAACACTGGTGCAGTTGTAGCACCATCAGTGAATGTGATGTTCTGCATATTAAAAATAAAAAACAGACAGGGCAGTGCCTTGGCAGCTTACAAGAGACAGCTGTATAAGTAGGAAGTAGGGACAATCTTTCCTTTAGTTTAGGTCAGAAAATTTGGAGGAAATGCTCTTTTAAGAAAACTAAGATGGGGAGTGGTTATGAAATAGCCCTTGAGCAGATGCATGCATTCTTACAATCTGAATTATAAACCCAGAAGCTTGTCATCTTAGGGAACAACTGTTTGTGCTATAATGGCATGCTCCTTTTGTATCTATATACAAATATATACTTTCACAGCTGTTAGCCCATCCTATGCTTCATGAATTATTCAGTTGAACCTTTGTACTTTTTGCAGATTTCAGCAACTTCCTGAATTGTCAAACCAAATGTTTCATAAATGGAAATGGAATATATTTGTAAAGAGTAAAAAAATAAATAAAATAAATTATTTTATAGCTGGAAGGGACAAAGGCTGTCCTCCATGCTGTCAGTATTTCGAAGACAGTGGAAATCTGTGTGCCTGAGAGCTATTTAAATGTTTTAATAAAAATTGTAATTTTTATTGAGATTTGTAAAACCAAAGTTTAGACAAGTATTTACAAAACCTTTTTGCTGGTTGTGACAAAACCCATTCCCTCAGCAGTGCAGGGTCTTTATTTCCAAAACTGTCTTTTCCAGGAGTGCCGAAATTCAAACTGACAAAGCACTTTGTTTTTCTGCCTTGATTATTCCTCTCCCTCTCTACTTTTTGCCCTCTCTGTTCTTTCCTTCCTCTTGTTTTTGTGCTTTCTAATCAGCTGCTCCCTGTACTTCAAACAGTTTCTCTTCTGTAATCAACAATCCAGTTCCAGTTGAGATTGGATTAATCTCATTTTTCCTGTGTATCCAGTCGCACTGACACCTCCCTCCATCTGTTGATACTATGAACTGTAAATCTAGATCTTGGAAAAAATCTTTTCAGACTACAATTCCCAAAATCCCCCTGCCAGTATCCAAAAAGTAACTTTTCTAAGTTCTGTGTAAATTCTGTTTTGTTCCCATTGCCCTTTTCCTGTGTACATGTAATATAGTTATCTTCAAACGTCAACAACAGAAGCTTTGTTTGCACATGGGTTGTCAGTTGCAAGTCTTTTAAGGAATGGTAAAATCTTCTGGATGTGGGTTTAGTTGACTGTATAGCACTTTTTCTAAGCTATAGATCAGGTCTTAGCAGAATATGGCTCTGGACCTGCATGTGGCCTTTAATGTCTATCTTCAAAGTTCTTCAACCCTTAAGTCCACCAGGCTGCCCTTTTTCTTGCCTCAAAAGAAAGAAGTAAACTATCTTTCCAGGAGCAGAAATTGTTCTTTTAAACAGGGTATAGCATCCCCTGCACTGTTTAACATTTTTTAAAAAATAGAAGTAGACTTCTGGCAATACATGTGACCCCCCAGAAGATTCCCAGGGGCAGAAAATTGGCCCTCAGACCCACTGCAGCTGCCTACCCCTTCTAGGGATAGTAAAATCTCTCCATCTAAGTCATTTCTGCAGGGAAAGGAGTCTTCCACAGTGTCTGAGTGAATTCTGAAGAGATATGCTGACCTACACTAGAAATCGGGGCCAGACGTTTTGGCTACCAACTATCTCAACAGTCAGTATGCATTTCTGTTGTCTGCCAAACTTGTTCTTGGCTGATTGTCTTCCGCTAAAAAGCTAACCCCAGGAACCTAAGGATTTAGTCTGTTCAGAAAGTCAGATTTGCCAATTAACTTCTCTCCTGGAATTTATGCACCCAGCTGGTTACCTAGAAGTTGAAGCAGACCCTATATCACAAAGGCAGAATAGCGTAGGGATTTAGAACAAAATCATGATAATGCGCTTTCTCTTTCTCTGCATCTCCCATTCCAGTTGTGAAGCTTTCAAGCTATTATCAAAGTCCAATGCCTGCCATCTGAAGGCTTCTTTAAAATATGTTTAAATAATAGTAACTTTATCCTCCAAATCTTCATTTTAAAAAATAAAATTCATTTTTTAAAAAAGTTGCAAGTCTTTTGTCCCTAAGTAGATAATTAATACACTTTTGTCCCTTTTTTTTTTTTTTGCTAATCTTCTTCTAGCTTTCTCTTAACTCATTTATTAATTAATGCTTGTGAGATTAAGCTTTGTCTTGGAAAAATAACACCCTCTCCCCAGAGTAATGTATGTTTTCCACTCATTCAGAGCATGTTACCAATTTGTATGAACACCAGTGCCTTGCTACAGTGCTCATCTGAGACATGTTGAACTGGCTGGGTGGATCTTTTAATTCAACTGGAGATATGCATTGATATTCAGAGTGCTCAGTTGCTATGTGGGACTAAAGTTCTGTTTAGTCATTTCTCTAAATATATGAAGTCTCTAAGTGGGCAGAAGTACAAAAGATCCACCTACTGTGTCTAAAATCCTGCCCCCTCTCTCACCCTCCAGTCTCTCCATGCTGAGTAAGGATTGCTGTAGAAGCAGTTTATTCATTGTTCACTTCAAGAGTGGTAGAACCCTACAAACCATCAGTGTTGCTTTGTTCAAGGACCATGGGTTCATCTGTATTATAGAAATAATGCAGTTTGACATCACTTTAAGTGCTGTTGTTCCATCCTATGGAATCCTGGGATATGTAGTCTTACAGAGTCTTTAATCTTTCCTGCCAAAGAGTGTTGGTGTCTCACTGTAGGATGGAGCTATGGCAATTAAAATGGTGTTGGACTGCATTATTTCTACAGTGTAGATGCACCCCATGAGCAGAACATGGGCCATATTTGCCCACCTCTCTGCCCATGTACAGCCCCATTCTTTGTGGAAAATGCATGGATGCTAAACTTTAAATTTTATACCATTCTTTATGGCAAATGACATTGCCATTGCAGATTTTATGCCATCAATATTTGTGATAATAGCATTGAGTAGATTGCTATAAATATATTATTAAACTATTGTAGAAATTGCAGAGCAAATAACAAATTGGTACAAAAAAGATGCTAACCAGAATATCTTCCCTTTCTTTTAAGTTCCAAAGAGGCAAAACAATGAAGATTTAGCAGCCTTTAGCAGCAGTTTGGTCAAGTACCCATGCAACAACTTTGAAAAACCAAGAACAGAGATAAAGATCAACAGGAAAACTGCCTTCGGTCTAACAACTCTGATACTGACAGATTTTGCAACTATATCTACTCAACCAAAAAGACATAATGAAAGTGAAAATCTTACTTCAGATGGAAGCTGCCTGCATGGTTCTTCACAAAATGATTATAACGCTACCTACCACTGCAGAGTAAATGAACCAGGGCCCTTCCCTTATCAATATAAATCTTTAAAGCCAGCACAGAAGAAACAGAAGATTGATTACTCACTTTCATCTGTTGGGCCTATGAATGAGAATTTAACAAGCAGGTTTGTTTGTTGTTTCCAGATCTACCAAGACTTGTAGTGTATGGATCACAAATACAGCCTAGAATTGATATGCAACATGGTACTTATAAGAAAGTTTTTAGTTCTTGAAGTAGTTCAGTATAAATACCTATTCTGTCAAATAGATATGGTATGTGTACCGGTGCACAGAATGACTTAACCTGCTCCTGCAACATCATGTGGCCTGTGGCTCAGCTTACTAGATCATAATGAATTATTAAATTTCCTGCCCAAGTTGGTAACCATAATAGTAGGATGAAATGTTATGAAGACCCATCTTTCATTCCACTTTGTTCTTCTGGAAGAAAAATTACAAATTCCACTCCCTCCCCTGCTTAGCTCTCCATGCATTAATTAAAACATTCTCACTCACAATAAGCTTTTACCAATTAATAGATATCATCCTTCAAACTGTGAATTCTTTAAACACCATTGTTTTGTAGTTGTCTCTAGGACTGTAAAATTTTTTGTGGTTCTTTCAGAGCAAGTAGTTATACCAAGGTGTGCTCTTTAAAAAATGGAATTGAGACTCAAGGTGAAGCAGTTTTCCATATGACCCTTGCCTCCAACGTTCCAGAATAGAGGACAAATTTGGATGGCAATCACCGGCCACTTAGCTTCCTCTATTTATATTATTTAAAAGCATCGAAGAACTTTCAGGAACTCAGAGGGAATACAGACTGGCAAGAAATGACGGCTTTGGGGTGGCATAGGGGCGTGGCATACGCATGGCACATACCCCGAAGCTGCCCTCCAAGCTGGCGTCACTCCACCTTGCTGACCACACAGTGGGCAGTGTCATGGCATTTCTGTGGTGTAGCACTTACACGCGCCATGTCGCAGAAACAGAAAAGCCACAGCCACCACGGAAAGGGTGTTGTTTTCCAGCCCGAGAAGGCGTTGCCTTTTGCTGCTTCTTTTTGGGCTGGAAAAATGTCTGATCGGTGCTGTGATGTGCAGCTGCCGCAGCCCCAATCCAGCACTCAAAGGGGCAGCATGACGCAGTTTCGGCCCTCAGTCTAGAAAGATGTCCATTTGGTTTATCTAAATTGTGATGCACAGAACTGAGGAGCAAGTGCATTTCAAATAAATCCAAACACATACTATATAGAGTTGTAATTCCTGGAATAGAATTCTGGAGAAGCAGCCACCATTATGGTTGTAGCTGTTTCAACAAAAGCTTTAGAGATTCTGGAACTCTTTAAAAATGAACCAGTTTTGTTAAGCTTCTGTGAACCAGAGCCCAGTGTGTCAAGTGCACAAAGTGTATGCACACATGCTGAATACAAAGAGAGGAGAACTGGGAGATAGGTGAAAGTGAAGCTAAAAGACAATAGCAGAGGCATCACATGAATGTGAACAAATAAATAAGATATCTAGCATGAATTATGTGACTCACTCTTGACTGGTACTCACATATGACAAACAGGTATGGCAAAATTAACCATACACCTAAAGAGTGACCGTTCCTTTCAGTCTTGAGAAAGGCATTTGCAGAATCCACTGGATTAGAGTTTCATAATGTCAGACTTGCTCATGCTTTCCAGATTAGTAGCTTGCACAGTTAATTTATTCTGAAAAGACTGTGTTGATTTGTTTAAGTATTGTGACCTTCGGGTCACCTGCAGAATGTCCAGGAAGATTACAGCGTTCATCCACTGATTTCATTGTGTCGTCCTTTTTAATGCCTGGTTTCTGTTCATTTATTCTCTTGAAAAGTCCGAACTGACCTATTCAGCCTGTGTAAATGGCAGAAGAATGGTGTTGTCAGATAGCATAAATCTTGATAGAAAATGTGCACATGAAGCAGTTGTTAGTGTATGAATGTACTACAGAGAGGGAGGAGGGGTAGGAAATTGCCAAACTTATCTCCAAAATATGACTTCTCTTATTCTAATAGTATAGAAAGATAAAAGAGCAGCTGTAAAAATTCACTACACTCGTCCCTCCACATTTGCTGGGGTTAGGGGCACAGGACCCCCATGAGTGTGGAAAAACCGCAAATAACAAAAACACTATGTTTTTGCCTGAGAGAACACCTCTCTTGGAAGCTCTAGGTCCTCCAGTGCAACTCTGGTCAACATCTGCCAGACACTGATCATAGAATTGCACTGGAGGAGCTACAAATGCCTAGTGGAGTGTTCTCTACAAATCTCTAGGGCTTTCAGTGCGACCTTTGGTTAAAGTTGACCATAGAGTTGCACTGGAAGACCTAGATATTGTTAGAGAGAACATATTAATAACATCTGGATAATCAAATCCACAAAAGTCAAAGCTGCAAATATGGAGGGACGAGTGTATAATTTACACTGCAAAACAGGTTACATGTAAGGACAGTATTTGCAGCATGACATAGTACTGGAGTGCATTGGGCCTTCATGAGCAAGAGAAGCAAGAAACCTATGAACTTTTCAATGTGACAAGCAGACCTTTATACATGCTGTGCTCTCTTGTTCTGTTTGTTCCTCATTTTGGTGGGCTGGAAACAAAACAACATAAGCAGCAGCAAAGAAAGAAAGAAAAAACGAAAAGAAAAAGTAGAGGGTGTCATACGTTAATTACTATATATACTTGTGTACAAATTGACCTCATGTATAAGTTGAGGGAAGGTTTTAGGGCCAAAATCATGAATTTTTACATGGCCTGTGGAGTTGAGAGTAGAATTTAAGAGACAAGAGGTTTTAGGATCAGGTTGGAAGTGGAGGGGGGAAAAGAAGCTTGGTTGCCAGAGGAGATGCAAGGAGGAGGCGAAGCAAAGGTTTTAAGATCGAGTTAAAGTGGAGGGGAAATGGAGGGAAGGAGAAGGAAAGATTTGAGATCAGACACAAACACATGCTTCGCAGCTCTCAGAAATCATTGCTGAGTCACGGGGAATAGGATATTGGAGGTGCTTTTTAAAGGACCTTTATGAGCAATGTTACTGGTTGTTATTGTTGTTAACTACCCTCCAGTCGATCTCAATCCATGGCGACTGTTGACCTGTATATATGTCGACCCTAGATTTTAGGGTCAAATTTTGGGCATAAATTTCTTGACTTTTAGTCGAGTATATATGGTAGATGCTGTCACTCTGCTTTTTGAACTTGATTTGTATCATGCTTGCCAAAAAAGATTGGCTGCTGCTAAAACAAAGTAACAAAAGCAACCTAATTATATTGAAAAATTCACCACCAAAGAAGATGCCTCTCTGAAGCATAAACTGAAAGTTACTTTCCAACTCTTCTGGTGATGACTAACAGCAGAAAAAAGTGAAGCTTCCCTGCCACCTTCATAAAATACACTTTTCTGCCTTGCCAGTCAAACATACTCCTTGCTGGAATATGATTGGGGTCATTAAAGTAGCATTGATCAAAGAGCATGGAAAATGGTCTCTGAAGCAGACAAGTAGGTATAGATTCCCATGGCCTGGTCTAAGATACTCATCATAGCTTTCCAGAGGGGGAGAATATAATTGGAGGGAATTGAACCTCTAGTACATCTAGCTACTGCCAATTCAGGATGACTCTTAAGCTACATGAAGGCACGGGATTTATGTTAGCAAGGCTGGAAAGGTGCAGTTTATAAAAATAAGAGGCAAGGCAATTTGGGGAACTTTAAACTTGCCACTTCCATTTCATGTCAGCTGCCTGGATATTCAGGAATAAATCCCTCAGTTTTGTTTTAACCGAAAACATGCAAGGTAGCTAGAGTTTTGCGTTTTGTTCACAAAATGAAGATAAAGTATTGAAAGGGAAGAGTTTGTGTGGCTTGGGAGAAGGCAGAGGGACTGATGCTCTGAGTGAAGCTGGTGATTCTGTGGCACCTAATATCTTTAACTTTGTTGCTGGTTTATTTTATAACCTGTCATTACAGAGCACCTCCAGATAATATGACAGATGGCTCTTGTCCATTAAACGCTATCAGTCCTCACTGCAGTAAACACAAACGCTTCTGTGTTCTCCGCGTCGTGAGGAAGGATGGAGAAAACAAGGGCAGGCAATTTTATGCTTGCCCTTTACCCAGAGAAGCCCGTTGTGACTATTTTGAAGTACGTAAGATTATACCTTGCCAGCACCTGGAAAGGTACAAATCCATGATTGCTCATGGATTTTACTCATTATTTTATCATTAACATAATGGAAAATGAATTACTGTGATGATGGCTTTGTTTAAAGAGGTACTCAGTACAGTCTGGGATGGATAAGTAGCCACTGTGAAATGATTTTCTGTATGAACCAGATGGAGCCATGGACTTTTCATTTGTGGTGTGCAGCAATACACTTTCCTTTATTTACTACAATATAGAAAATAAGTTGTAGACTTAGTGACACTCCTCATCTCCATGGTCAGTAAGGTAGTCTCTCTTCAAGTCATACAGAACTGCTGCCCCTGTGACTTAGTTGGAGAGCTGAAAGATGGGGTAGGAGTTGTAGGAATGTTTTTATCCATTTATCCACATTTAGTTCTTTACCCAAGCATCTATAATATATCTGAGGAATCTTTGGAGACTTGCAGATGATTTGAACTAACATCCTTTACCATGACCTACACTGTCTGGGGCTTTTGACAGTTGAAGTCTAAAACAATTGGTCATCCAAAGGCCTTGCACTTTTGATCTATGGAATTTCAAGAGATGAGTTCCTTAGAATTATCATTCTGTGGAGAAAAGGCCAGCATGAGACACCCTTCACAAGAGGCATTAATTCCTCCAGCCTTTGTTTATACACACCTTTGTGCTGGACAGAATGCTTTCTCTCTACTCATCCATTCTTCTTCCTCTTTTTCCAATACAGCAGGAACGAGTGAGTCTCAGATGTTTTGGACCTGAACCCTCACAATCCTTTACCATTGGTTATATTGAAGAGTATTGTAGGCAAAAACAAAACAGAAACCCTCAAAAACAAAACAAAAGACAAGAGAAAACCGACTGGAAAGACACAGTTGCCTCTGCTATAGAGACTTTGCTCTATTTAATAGCTAAAACCAGTGTAACTTTCCATGTAATTGAGGTCAAATGATAGAAGTGCCTGCAGCCATTGCTTTTCATTTTGCTGGATGCTTATAAGCAAGTGGCTTCTGCAAAAAGAAAGGCAGTAGCAGCTGTATAAATTCCTTCAATGAGATAAGATACATTATTATTATTATTATTATTATTATTATTATTATTTATATACCGCTATTCCAAGGATCACAGCGGTGAACAACATGTACAAAGGGAGCAGGACTACCTCATGGCATTAATGCCTCTGAAAGGTCTGAAAAGGTATTTAGCAGTGTAGTGTGTGCATCTAGAATACCATGTGGCCAGGATTCCAGACTGTGTACAACTCCTATGTACATACTGTACTGGCTTCCTCTTCTATCTTCTGGTTAATGTGGTCCTGGGGTTATAACTGTGGAGCCTGATACCATGGATAGAGAGTCCATCCCCTGCCTTCATGCTTAATCTACAGGTAGAGATAACTTCTGAAAGTGGCTGGAGTGCTTCTCATACCTTGCTAAATATGGGCTGGAGCCTACATACCAGGAGCAGGGACTATTTCCATATGCTTTTGTTTTCTGTTAGCTCACCATTGACAATGTCTCTGCTGTGCAATGTGGTAACTAGTGCAATAATATTGTTTTGACCTTCAGATTATAAAAAAGAAGGAGCATTAGAGCTTTGGGGAAGTGGGATCTATTGTTTTGGAGCCATGGGCCATCAGAACTTTACCGGGATAAATTAGTTGCTTCCAAAGTCAGATAAGACTCTTTAAAACTGTCCTTTCACAAAGTCAAGCCAGTGGAGTTCAGGCAGCGAAACAAGCTGTATTTTAAGGAAAGTAGTTGAGCTTTATTATTACCGTATTGGTTGCCACCTACCTGACAGAATTAAAGGAGAGTTTCTTGTCCCCAGTCTAACTGAGGAACTTGGCTACAACGTCTGGTGTTAAAGGAAAATGTTTTCTCCCTACAGTGGGCAGACCTGCATTTTCCCTTCTGCAGTCATGGGAAGCGCTGCATTATGAGGACAGTGTTGAAGATTGGCCCTAATAATGGAAAGAATTTCTTTGTGTGCCCTCTGGGCAAGGATAAGCAGTGTGACTTCTTTCAGTGGGCAGAAAATGGTCCAGCAATGAAGATTATCCCAGGATGCTGATACACTATCTGACATTAATCTTCTCAAACTGTGTGTGCTATACTGCTCTTTTCTGGGAGATGTTTTAAGAGGGTTATGATCAAGTGCATTTTGTGATTGCAAATCCATCTAGATTGTACTTTATATTTGAACATTCCTTCTTTTGTCCTTCCTTTAAACAACTTCTGCTGTTTTCTAGTGTTTTATCTAACACTATAACCTCTCAGGTGGCAATGTTACTAGACCTAAATAGACATTAACAAAATTTTGCTATCTTGGTTCTTTGCCTTGACCCAAATCTTTAAGACTAATAGGAATGGGTCTTAGAGAACTGCCTGACTTGGTTGTGTATCACTATGTAGTGCAATCTATCAGGGAAATATAGAAATCTACCCATGTCATTTGTCCTTCAACTTTTTTTTTTAATGCTCTCAGTTGTGTTTTCCATAAAAGTTTTATTGCAATGCATTTAAGATGAATGGATTTTAATACACTTTGTAATCAGTTATGAAAGATTAATACATGCAATAAAATGTTTCAAACAATGACGAGACTTTGTTTGTTCTTAAGGATAGCTCTGCATAAGCTCACTGAGCGCAAAGAGAAACAATTTCTATGTACTTACCTACCAAGTTTTGTTGTCTGTGATGGATCTGTAGGTGACCTTGTTGTGATGGTTGTTGATCTTGTTTTTCTTCAGAATGGAACCTGTACTAAGAATTGCACTTTTGGAAATGAATAGGTTTTCTTCATCTTAATAGTATCATTTTGATCCTATGCAGAATTAAGCATATTGAGCCGTTTGGTTTCAGTGCAGGTAGATGCACTGAATTTAGTATAATAAATAATAATAAAATAATAAAAATTATTTTTTATCCCACCCCCTGTGTAACACAACCGGGGCAGCTTACAGCAATTAAAACATTCATTCCAAAATCCCACCCCCCTTAAAATACAATAGAATGAGGCCACATGTGTTTTAAGGATTTGGGAAATGCACTGCCCTCAGGTTGCTGGATTGGAGTTTCCATTATGCCTCATGATTGGCTATGTGGACTAGAGTTTATGGGAGTTGCAGGTAACATCTTGAGTGCTCATCTGGTCTGTAGGACACAAGGGCATTGGCAAATAGCTATGTTTTCAGGTAACGTTTTATCCTGCCTTATTCAGAGAATCTTGTTGAGGCCCCAGATAGCATATGTTAAATGGAATCTTTCCATACTTCCTTACTGCTTTTCCCACCTTTTTTTCTTCATGGGGAAAAATTGTTATTATTATTTGTTTCATTTGTATGCCATGTTTCTCCCAGGAGGGACCCAAGGCAGCTCACAGTTAAATTTTTAAAAAAATTCGATAAAATTCAAAACAGTTAAAATAATAATAATAATAATTTGGTTTTTTTATATACCGCTATTCCAAAGATCATAGCGGTGAACAGCAATTAAGCTAATTAGCAAGTAAGCTAATTTGCCCCCAACAGTCTGAGTACTCATTTTAGTGACCTTGGAAGGATGCAAGCCTGAGTCGAGCTTGGGCCCTTTTGCTGATCTTGAACTCGCAACCTTGTGGTTTTGAGTGAATGGCTGCAGTACAGGCATTTAACCACTGCGCCACCAGGGCTCCTTCATAATCTACAACAGTGGTCCCTCAACTCTGCAAACTATTGGCCAACATGGCTGAGGCTTCTGGGAGCTGAAGTCCAAAATCTCTAGAAGGGCACAGCTTGGGCACCACTGATCTACAACAATATAAAAGGAGGAAAAGGCAGAATACATGTACAGTGTCTTTTCACTGGTAGTTCAAACATGATTGGAAAGAACCCTGGCATTGTAGAGTAGACCCAGCTGATCTAACCCTATCTTCTCAGTCACCTATGTAAATATATGATGCCTTCAAACTGCAACCCATCCCTACTTGAGACTAAGTCCTATTGAACTTAGTAGGACTTTCTTCTGAGTAGACGTGCATGGTATTGTAATGTTTGCAGTACTTGATTCAGTTCCAGTAATTTCCACTGGTTTTTGTTTGTTTGCTTGTTTGCAATTGCTCACTGAAGACGAAATTCTGTCCCTCTCTCTAAAATTGAATTTGTTCTCTACTTTATATGGAATCTGTTAGAATTAGCTTTTCCCATCACCCTTATTTTGTTAGCTCACCTATTAACAGCTTAATTAGATCATTTGCAACTCTTAAATAGCTTACATATATCAGTGAAATACCAGTGAAATGATAACCTGAAGTGGGGACAGAAAATATGTGTGACTCTGGAAAATCGGATTATGACTCCCACTGACTATGCTGACCAAGGCTGATGGGAACTGATACCATCTGCAGTGCCACATGTTTTATGCCCTGACATAAAGCAAGTCTTCTCATGACTAGTGGTGAATGTACACGACTTTGAATGGATATCTGACCACAGGCAAAGAGACATGTATTGAGCCTCCTGTAAACTCACCAGAGCAATTACAGGAGGAAGCATATTCTGTACCTCATCTGAGAAAAGTATTTTCCCCCTCTAAATCCTCCTAAAGTACTTGTCACAGTTTGCTTTCCTAAGCAAGGTTTATAATCCAGAGTTGATCTTGTAGCTCCTGTTTTCTAGCCTCTGTAGAGTTAGGATAATGTTGAAGATTGACCTGTTGACATGCACTATATTACAGCAGAGAACTCTCCTCTTGTCAAAAGCATAATTGTTTTAGTACAGCAACAACACAGTTCCAGATACTGCCAAATGATTTCTCAGTAGTTTATATGTGTCAAATACACATTTTAAATTGGTGTTGAATGACATCCAATTAAAACAAACAAACAAACAAACAAACAAAAAACCTGTCACATCTGCCTTCAGTATTTGGTATGCTCAGACAATGTAGGCTTTCAGCTTGTGTAAACCAAATGTTCGACTGGTAATGTTTTGTCTATAACATGCCACCTGTTGTATTTCTGCCTCATCCGTTTGCTAAAGATGATCTGTCAAGAGTAAAAAGATGGCTATCCAAAGTACAAATATTGCAAAACAAAATGTATAGAATTCTCTCTGAAACCAATTATGCCTGAGCTGCACATTTGATAGTGTTTGGGGATATATGCAAGAACAAAATCTTGTGGATGCTGAAAGCTGAAATTCAGGTGAACCTAAGTGCTATACTGCCATCAGTGTTTCTTAGATAGTTTTGTTTAATTAGTCCCTTCCACTACATTTTAAATGTGTTTTAACATGTTCCATGATCAACAATGTTATTGATAGACCTGAAGAGGAACTTTTGTCAAAGTTAAGAGTTTTGCTATTGTTGAAAAAAGAGGATGTGGTACTCATGTAAGGCAATAGTTTAATACTTTTATAAAAGTTTTTACATTTATCTTTATGTTGCAGATGAAAAGCACTATAGACAAAGCTAAAGAGAATGCAAAACTAAAGATTCATCACATTATTTCATCCCTTTAATAACTGTTTTTCAACATACTTCTGGATTTGGGTAAGTGGAAAAAATGAATTACATTTAATCTCATTGAAGTAAATAGGAACATTCTTCTGAACAATCAAGTGTTGTGCTGCATATTTCTAGAACTAAATGTAAATGTATGTGTAGGCTTTGATTAAATCTTTCAGGTGTGCTTTAACACCAGACAGAAATTGCTTTAAGCATCTCTATTCTGTACGAAATACAAGAAACAAAAGCATACAAGAGGCAAATGTATTATAGAGGAATGCAAAAGTTTGGTTTCAACAGCAAACTGAAGGTACTTCCATAACTAAGGCCCGTAACAACGGGCCTTAAAGTGCGCGCTCCGTGCGTGCAAGGGTTAGAAAGGGGCGTCCTTTCCGGACGCCCCCAACCCTAGCATGCGTGGAGCGTGCACAAAATGGCGGCCGCCGCCATTACGACATCACAACCGCGCCACCTCTATACAGGGCGGCGCGGACGTGACGTCATCATGCCACGCCAGGTCGAATAGTGCACCCCTTCCCCGGCCGCAAAAGGAGCTACGAAACAGAGCTCCTTTTCCGTTTGCGCCACTGGGCGCAGCCTTCAGATGGCTGCGCCCAGAGATGCAGAGGAGAAAGGGGCCAAGCGGCCCCTTTCTCCTCCTCCCTGCTGCCGCGGGGTGTCCTTGGGCCTTGAAGCCCCAAGGACACCCCTTTCCAGGCTGTGGGGAAGGGGCCTTTTGCCGCTTCCCCGCAGCCTGGAAAGCGGCAGATCGGGGCCTCAGAGGCTGCCGCTCTGGCCACTGAGGCCCCAATCCAGCTGGGAAAGGGGCGGGTGCAGGCCGCCGCTTTTCAGTGGTCTGTAACCCGCCATAGTAAGAATTATAGATTGAAATAGATGTTCAACAACTAATGCTGAGGGACCACACAGTGTACCATCTAAAAGTTTGTTCTTGTAGGATTTGTATGGCCATCTACTACAAGTTGTCTTTTTTAAAATAAGAGGCTTATAACTGTGTGTGTGTGTGTGTGTGTGTGCGCGCGCATATGTTCTGTTAAGTCACCTGTCAACCATTTACAGGCTCTATAAAGGGAAGCAGATGAACAGCCATGTTGTATTGGGATTCTCCCTGAAGTCAGTTAAAAAGCATGTTTGAACACTGAAGTCTGTTTAAACAGACAGAGGCCTTTGAAATAATAGGTTTCAAGTACAGGTAACATTAATGGAAGGTAACTGGGTAACCAGACATTCAAGCAACTCTGATCTATGCAACTATATTCGACTATACAAGGATCTGTAATTGAAAGAGACATTTGGAATACATCTCATGTCGGGGGGGGGGGGAACATCTGTACTTTTCTCTAAATAAACCCTGGGATCCTGTTATGTTTGCTGTCTTAGACACTCACTTTACTGTGAAAAGGAAAGATACACAGCTGCTGAAGGACTGTTAAAGACTAGCTGTGATAGAAGGAAACAGACTTGATAGCTTGCTGACTGCAATCTCCTCATATTAGCAGAGAAAGAACAGAAGAAACCCCTTAGGCACTCTTTCTAGGACCAAAACAGTCTAGAAAGATACACAAACTGCTTGCCACAACTTGAGAAAAGATTAGTTGGATTTACATTTCCCTATGGACTTTTCCCCATCAGTGCCAGTGGAATGGGATGCATTTTGCTTGGATATTTTATAGTCCTGGGGCTTGTGTATTTCAGAAATTAAAATGAGAAAAGTTGTATACACATTTTAAAAAATGTGCATGAATAAAATGTACATTTTAAAAATGCATACAAACAAAAAAGCTTACAAAAGCATACATTCTGAAGTGGAAAGCAGCGCAAATTTCTGTGTGAAATAGAGCTGTGATATGGAACCGGATAGAATAAGAATATCAGTGAGATTCTGAGATACATAGTGAGAACAAACTGATAGGCTTTATCAACCTAAAAAATATAGGTTCTTTTGAAACTAAACCAACAGACTTGAACATCTGGATTTTCAGCTGAGGTACAACCATTGGCAAAAAAAACCTCACAACCATTACTTACAAGCAACCTGGCGTTTATCCTACACATGCCATTAGATGGAGTGAGTTTGTTTTGTTACCTACCATTGACCTAAATAGATCTCTTTTGTCTGCAGTCTTGCCACCACATCCTTTTTCCTAAGCAAAAATAGGTGTATGTTTTACTGGCTGCAGTGAAAGCATAGAATGAGAAAGGACTGTTGAGACTCCCTGTAGTTGTTTGGAGAATTAAGAGTAGTTGTCAGGCAAAAGCACTCTAGACTGACTAAGGCAATTCTCCAAAATAACTTTGGACCTTGTTAACATATCCAACATACCCTGTGTTATATTTGAGGCTACATATTTTTATATCTGGAGTCAGACATTTTCTTGACCTTTGGAACACCAGAAGACTTTCCCATGGAAAGGACACATAGAGTCAAAGACATATGAAGGACCCAGATAATACCAAGACAGAAGCTAAATGGGTTTGCTGATCACTCCTTCCTCGCCACTCAGATCTTTTTTACACTGCAAGATGGCACCTAGCACCCCTCAAGGCTAGATTCTTAGTTTTCAATATCAGTCCCAAACCTAGCCTCCTCGCACACAGCTGGCTTTCAGCGTGTTTGCACAGACAGTTTCTTCCATTCACTGTATCGCCTTCAGACTCCACCTGAGCCACACACCATTTTCCATGGTCTTCTCTTCAGAATAGGTAAATATCACTCCCTCTACAATCCTAAGCGTCTGTTATCCATTTTCAATATATATTTTGGTTATCTCTGAATGTTGTATCTGTTTGAACTAGTGTTGTGTGTTTGATTGCACTCTTGCATATCTCTAAATAAAAATCTTATTTCACCAGACTTAAGAGTCTTCTGCAGTTAGTATGGTATAGACAGGTGGAAATGATCCTCAGCATTACCCAGCCTCTTGCAAACCTCTTTGAGCTAAGCAATTTCCCCAACATTTAAAAGAGAAGCTGACATAGTTGGTGGGGACCCCCAGTCCCCCATTTTTTGGAGTAACAAACTGAGATGGGCAAGAGAGCAGGGACTACATTGCCTTAGTGCTAGCTCCAATGTCTAAGGAAGGAAGGTTTGTGCAAAATGTCCTTCCTCCACATGGTCCCTATTCTGTTCTCTAAAGTCCAGTTTTCACTGTTGCCTGGGAAGGAAGTGCAAATGAATGAGGGAGCAGTATCTCCTGGGAAGGCAGCAAGCAGGCAGCAGGACAAGTGGGAGAGAAGAAGCCAGGCATGATGTTCTATTGGTCAGCTGATGAACACCGGCTGAAGTATGGCCCTCGACAGGCACCCAGCAAGGCCAATCTCTGACCAGATCCACAGGCTAACCAAATGCCAAGACCACTACAGAAAGGAGATATGTTCTTAATGCAAAGTCTGCAGCCAGAGAAAGTTCCGCATGATACCAGTTAGAAAGCACTATGCATCTTTTCCATTTTTCCCCTCTTAATAGACTTACCGCAGTAGGAAGAAAGGATGATGAACTGGCCAAAACAGAACATTCTGAGTGGAGGAAGTCATCACTCTGAAGTATTTTGAAAAATTCAGTGAATAAGGCAGCTATGTTAAAGGCCTTGTTTGACACGGCTCCAAACTCCCCGCAATAAGCCTTCACTGCTCTCCAGTGTTTTTTAACGGAATCTCTACCAATAAACCTGATGTTCAGAATCTATTGCTACAGCAGTTTCTGTTCTTCCTTTCCCACTCTGCTCATAATCAGTTCACACAAAGATGATAACTTTTGATTTGCACACTTTTTCGTGCAACACTTTTGCTCTTTTAGACAGTTTTGACAAGTGTGCTGACAACAGACAGGCACAAGCCTGTCACTCCCTTGTAATTCATTTGTGTGTGGTACCTCTGAGCCCAACAATTCTGCCCAAGTTATATTCAAATCTCACATCATTCATCAGCTAGAAGAAGGAAGGCACGTACAGAAAGGCAATTTCAAGCAGATGATGAACGCCAAGTGTTGGAATGAGAAATCCATTTAAGCATAAGTATAGTTAAGTGAGTTAAGTGCAAGTTAGGCAACAATTGCAAGCATCAGATTTCAGGATGCTAACAGCTGGAAGGTGGAAATACTGATGGCTGAAACCCACAGAAGCTTTTTAGCTGAATTATACAGCTATTCATCTTGTTTGGGTTTGTGCTTTGGGAGTGCAGGAAGTGGTGGGGGGGGAGGGATAATGTAATGGCAATAGTATCTCAACAGTCAATTGTGGTTCCTTTTGAAAGCGAGAAAATACACTTTGGATAAAGGAAAATATTTAAAATGCTTTTTGTTGTAATTAACACTGCACCAGCAGCATTTTTAACGGGTCTTGTTACACCTCTTGCCTCATCCCATTTACTGGAAGATTTCATTGCAAATTCTCCCAGACTTTGAGCCAAGTAACATAAGGTAGCTAGTTTCATGCAAGTAAAGATTGCTGGGCCTTTAATAGATGGGTTAGAAGGGAGGACTTTGGCAGAAGCTCCTTCTTCTATGAATGCAAGACTATGGCAGGTTCAATCAAATCTGCCTAAATCCGCTATAAACTACTTAAGGTACCGTAGGAAACTACTAATAAATACCAGATGCTGCAGGCTGTATGAAATTTCAGAGGACGAGACTAGCAAAATCACATTGGAATATTCTTTGCCTAAGAAAACCCTGTGAAATTCCTGGGGTTACTGAAAGCCGAGAGATGACTTGCAGACACATAAACACACATTTTTACATTCAGCTGGGCAATTTAGGTTTTAAAGATTGATTCCAAAGAGGATGATATTGATTACCAATATACACACATGGCTTTTGTATGTATTTTGAACACAAGGCTGTAAATAGCATAGTTGGTTTTATTTCACATATTAATAAGTATGAAGATGCACATCTAATGTACCTATTGTAAGACTGTTGAACAGGTACTGCCTTGACACTTAATGTTTAATCATGATTGGCCTTTGAAGCACCATGATACCTAAATGCTGAGCTGTCTGACTACTTCAGTTGAACATAACATAATGTGCCTTAGGATATATTTCCAATACATAATGACATGTCTCAAGATAATCCTTAATCTGCCTCCACGTTGGAATTTGTTTGCGCATGGGGTAAAGCCAATGTAAAACGAAGAAAGCTCTGAATAAACAAAATTTATTTTCTTGTTTTGGACTTTATACTTAAAATGTTGTAAATGTACCGTGACCTAAGAAAATGAACTGCATTGTGAGAAGAAAGAGGGTTTACCTACTTATTTATAGATAGCATTTGAGTCAAGGCTGAAACATGGTAGAATAATGTACCTCTTATCTGCTTTCTGCTCAGCTTCTAGGTTCCTCCTGCAGTTAAGGCAAAAGAATTTTATCTCTGTTTCTTTAACACATTAAGACTAAAATTTTGAATCCTGTGTATAATGTAGCATAATCAGTCTGCACTATCAGCTAACTGCAGGATATTATGATTCTCTAACAATTTAACTCTTAGAGTAAGTAGAACAGGGGTCCCAAATCTTTTTAGGTTCATGAGTACATTTGAAAAGTTGAGAAAGGTCTGAACCATATATGCAGAGAAATCTGAAATGGCACCTTGTTTCCCAAAGATGGGAGACCTGGCCTAATGTGAATGATGCAGGGCAGTGACTGGTAGTGAAAGCAGTGACAGCAACGGTTAGGCTGCTGGCTCTTGTGTGAAGCTACAAGTTCATAAATTATCCCAAAACTAGTTACAATAGTGATGGTTGTCATATGCATGCAACCTAGTAGCAACAGTTATAACATCAACACTGCACAGAATGCATTTCTTATCCATATTAGTGAAGAACCAAAAGAAGATGTTGTTACTCCAGAATTAATTAAGGCAGGTCAAAGTAGCCCTGTGACTCAAGTGGGCCTATAAACCATGGCTTCAATAAATAGCACTTTCTTAGGGTGAGCGAAGGTGATTACGGGTGATTGCCTTTACTTCATTCAGCACCAATTCTTGTCAAGATACCAGTTTTGATGAACCTTGCCCATGCCCAAAGGTAACTTTGAGTATATTTGGATGATTAAAAAATAATAATCTTGTAAAACTGCTTTGTACACCCATGGACAAAAAAAGAAGTGTAAAAATACTAACATACCAATCTAATCAAGATTTTCTGATACTAACTATGCTCAAAACTACATGTGATAAGTTTATTCCTGTCGATGGCCACTTGTATTCCATAGCTTCTGGGTAATTACAACTATACAGAGATATGATACTCTAGATGCTGACAGTAGCTGATAACAGCCCTATCCAAAATAGCCAGTGGTGAGGAATTCTGGGAGTTTCAATCCAATAATATCAAAAACCACACGATTCCCACCTGAGAACTAGCGTAGTGCCAATTTTCAGACAGAAGAGTAATTACTTTATCTACATCATTGTTTAGGCAGACATACCACAGTGTGATGGCCAATGCACAATACATTTTAAGCACACCTGAAAAAGCACATATTGCACACCTGTGGTATATAATTTTCAAGAAGAATTTTGAATTCCTTCTATGTGGCGAGGCAGGCTATAATGTGGTGGTACTAAATTTATGTTTACAATATAAAAAAATTCATTACTTGCCTTTAAAATGCACACCACTCTCTCCATTAAATTATCTGTTATGAACACATTCATTTCCTCACCTCTCAGGCTGAACTTGGTAAAGCTTTCTTCATAATAATAGAAAACTGGAATGATAATTTTGATGCTTTGAAAAGAAAAAGAACCAAAATGTGTCCATGAGGCCAGTATTAATCAAACACCATTCTGCTGCTTTGCGCAATGTAGTACTTGCTCGGTTAATTATAATTGTTCTGGTAACTATCATAGAGTGGTCTCCACAAACAGAGAAGTGTCCTTTAATGACAACTTAGGTGATTGTAGGCAGCCTGTATTTACTTATAGAAGAGCCTGGTTGATTAAAGACTTCTGCTGATGAGGAATTTGATGTAAGCAGCTTCTCTTAATGTGAAAAGAAAGGGGGAAAAAGATCATAAGAAACTTTGCCTTTCAGTTCCCTATACCCTATACTATATGTGTTCTTCATTAGAAGCAGAAAGATTGGGTAGAGAGGGTTGAACCATCTCACAAATATACATAGACTTTCTGTTGCTCATTCCTCACTGGACACAGATAAAACCCTGTCACCATATTGATTAACAGACACATGAAACTACCATCATGGGTAGGCACTGGGTTAGGAGTTAGACATTTTATTTATTTATTTATATTATGGTATTTATACCCCGCCCTTCAGTCCTAAAGGCTATCAGAGCAGCTTACAATTATTATTTTTAATAAGATGGTTCCCTGCCCTCAGGTTTACAATTTACATACTGATGATACCTTCTCTGAGTCTGGTATGGGGCTGCTACCTGAAACCAGGAATAGACAGGGTTGAGAACAAAAATTTGAGTCCAAACAAGGAGTTGCTTATGGTAGATGGTTTAACTGACCTAGGAATTGAGTTCGATCTGTTTTGGATGGGAATGAAGTCCACTTGAGCCAACCCTGGCTTTAGATGGCTAAGTGGCATTGATGGTATGAAACACCTTCCACCAAGACTGATTGGTGTCCGGGTGGGCCATTTATTACTGCCTTCAAAATTAGTGACTTCAAAATTAGACTCACAGTACATTGTGCCTTTTGAAGATTCATTTCATTGATGCAGAATAGAGGTACTAGAGACCCACTGTGATGTAGTCATTTGAGTGATGGACTAAGACTCTGGGAGACCAGGGTTCAAATCCCTGCTCACTGGGTAACCTTGGGCAAATCTTACTCTCTGAGCCTCAGAGAAAGGCAGTGGCAAGTCCCCTCTGAAAAATCTTGCCAAGAAAACCTCATGATCAGGTCCACAACAAAGAGAGCCACAATAGTCAACTGACCCCCAAAGCCTTTTCTTACTATAAATAGATTTACTGGCTTCTAGCCTATTTCTAGAGACCATTCAAGGTGATAGGTTTTGTTATGCCCTGTTTGGCTTGTGGCCTGGGCAATCTAAAATATGTAGAGGTCCACCGGGGTCTTCTGGAAATCTAATTGAACATCCAATTGCTAGGACATAGCCAGGCATCTCTTTGACCAGGCATGGAAGGGTGGAAAGCAGTGACTGTATTGTAGGTCCAGATAGGCTTTTTTTGGTTCAACGGAAAGAAGGGAAAACCTCCTTATGGACCAAGAACAGACATGCACAGGCATAAGGTTGCCTTATACCTGCATATCCCATTAACAAGATGCCAGCCATTGATTGTAATACCATTTGGGTTAACTTCACTCATTTTGTCTTTCTGACTGTAATTTTTTAGTTACTTCTATCATTACTTTTATCAAGAAAGCCTATTCACTACAACAGGACCTACTCCCTGGTAAGTGTGTTTGGATTTGCTGGAAGTGGGGAGGGAGGGCAAAATAGAGGAAAGATTGGTTGGATCATAAGAGCCAAGGTCAGTCCTTGAATTTTTTTTTTGAAAGAAAGTGTTAAAGCCCATATGACCCTTGCCAAAAAGAAAAAGAAAACATCCCTTAGACTTCCTAGTTCTGAGGCCGATCAGGATAATATTTGAAACACTGTAAATGTAAATTTTTTTAGTCAACACGTGTTGGGAATCGTTGCTGGATGGTGGTGGAGTTTGACTGTTATACCATTCTGTTATTCATCCTTTCTTAATCCAATGAAATTTTTTAAAAAATCTATCATCTGTGTAAACATCTGTTTTTGAATATGGTCAGCCCTCTGCATTCACAGCTTTGACTTTTGCAGATTTGATTATTAGAGCATTTTAATATGTTCTTTCTCGAAATTGCTAGGTCTTCCAG
>NC_056526.1:132996774-133133757 GCF_019175285.1 Sceloporus undulatus | reverse complement strand
AGAAATTATGTTGGAAGTTGACCATACAGTTGCTCTGGAGAACCTAGAGATTCCTAGAGAAAATACTTCTCTAGGCATTTTAGGTCCTCCAGCATGATTCTATGGTCAATTCTGGTAGATGTTAACTACAGAGTTCTGCTGGAAGACTTAGAGATTCCTAGAGAGGTGTTCTCTCAGGTTAAAAAAGTAGTGGGTTGTTTTTTTTAATTTGCTGTTTACCAACTTTCACAGAGGCTCCTTTGCCCCTAACCTGAGTGAATGTGGAGTGCATACTATATTGTCTTAGGCTGTTAAGTAGGCTTTGCAACACAGGTCAAAGTTTAGTAGCAATCAGACTGCGCTTCCCAATCCTAGCCATCTTCTCATTTCTTGACTGTAGTCTGTGTTCTGATTAATTTTTGATCCAAGGTATGCACACTCTTTGAAGCTTACCACACACAGCTTTTAAACTGCAATTTCATTAGGAGGGAAATGGTTCTGACAGTGCTGATGACACCACCTCCCACCTGCCCCTTTTCATTCATGGGTGGAACCTGCGAATGAACTGGCAATTGCACAATGCCATAGGTGCAAAAAGTCATTCGCAAGGCAGTTGTGTGATTGCCAGTCATGTGTCAGTGTCCCGTGCTCCCCCTTTTCCCTTCCTCTCCGCTATTTTTTTTTAAATTGTGCGCTGCAGCCTCAATTTAAGTTTTTAAAAACTTTTTAAGGCTTAGATCATGGCTGCAGAACTCTGGAACTGAGTGAAAAAAAGTTGGGGGGTTGGGAACCAACAAACCTCACCTAACAGCATGTTGGGTAAGGCATAAGGGAGGGAGGGAGGGAGGGAGGGTTATGAGAGAGGGCAGGAAAGGAGCACAATTGGGGCAGCAGCCCCAGTTGTGTGATAAAGAAGAGGTGCAGTGGTGGCTTTGTTATAGATTATTGATTATCTTAAACCCAGAATTTTAACCAGAAATCAGCAGGGAGACCAAGGAGCTCGATTGGTAAGGAAACATGTTTATTTTTAGCTGCAGCAGTGTTCCCAGAGGAAATTCACATTCCAAATTATTGGCACACGATTCTAAAATGAACCAAGTTTTTATAGTGGTTTGAACAAAGGAAACTACATATCACATTTCATTGGTTACACTGAATTAAACATTTACACCCCAATATTTGAATTGGATGTTCAAATATTTCCTAACATACATCTCTATCTCTTGTGGTACCCATCAATCACACCATTATCTATATGTTTTGCTTCACTGTCCTCACACTGTTTATGCAGTACTTCCTTTTATTTGGAATTTTTATTATAAGTTAGGATCCATTTCCAAATTGTTTACATTCCAAAACAGAACATTTGACATGACCTGGAATAACATCTTTTGCTATTATTTCAGCACTATAATTTGTAACTTCTGGGCATAAGTAAAATTCTGAATTTTAACCATGCCACCACAGCTTCACAGAAAGCGGTATGTTCCCATTTTAATTTAATTGTGTGACTGCAGCGGGAAAAGGGCTGGTGTTTTAATCTCCTTTGACTATTTCAATTTTCTCGTTATCCAGGCTGAATTCTTATACATCTTCTGCAGTCATTATGGTAAATGGATATTCTCTCCATTGCCTGAGTTTTTAAAGTTCCAGTGACTGAGGAACCTGAATTGGAGTAATATAGTAGTTGTGCTTTCTTCAAAAAGTGTCAGCTTAAACATTCCAGAAGTGATGCCCACTACCATATTACCTTTATTTAATGACAGCAATGCCTTATTTTCGGTACAGCCGACCTCTGATTGCTCCCCCTGGGATGGGACATCACCACACGGTTCTGATATATAATCTTAACAATGGCTATCAGAACAGTAGGGATCTCTGCTGGAGACCAGACTTTCTTGGCATGAAATATGACAGTTTTCTTTTTCGGTCTTTACAGTGCCTGTTGATGTGTGTAAAATGGCTGTTTCAAATGCAAGAGCTTAGTTAGGCAGCTACTTTTCCCATAACCCCCCCTCCTTTCAAGGGTACCTGATGAGGGCTCTCTCAACCCTGCTTTGCTATTTCCAAGTAAATTAAATTGACTTTCTCTACTTTCTTCATCTGATAATGTGAATACAACCAGCACAGATTAGAACAATCCAGCAGGTGTTTGAAATTTGTAATATATATATATATATATATATATATATATATATATGAATAATAGAGCATGTTAAAAATAAGCATGTCATATACTTTACAGACTTAACACTAAGCTGACAACCTGTGAAAAATCTTCCATCTTATTAAGGACAATATAAATTCTTTGGATTGAAATCTCTACTTGCAATTCCCCCCCCCCCTTTTTTTTTTTTTTTCCCCACATGTCTGAGGAAGGATAAGCTCTGTCAATAAAAAGTTGCTGTTAATTTGGAAGAATGAATACAGAATGAAGATACTTAACACTTCCTTCAGTCAGAAGTACGATGCATTGGTTAATTTCCAGCTTGTCTTGTAACTTTGATTTTGCATGAATTATGGCTGACTGGTAGTTATCCACGCCTAGAGTTTCAGATCCTTTGGTTTTAGGAATTGCGTAAAATTGTACCTTCAGTGGCAGGAAAAGCCACGGTATATAGAGGCCCTTACCCATTACAGATGAATGTCTGGCCCTCTAAGATGCTATTGGATAGCATCTCCTATCACCTTCACTATTGGCTTTGTTGGCTTGGGATTGTAGCCCAACAACATCTGGAGGTCTGCATATTCCTCATCTGCCCTATGCTGATGTCTACTACTAACACTTGCAGGACAACTTTGAAGGCAACTTTCTTTGTGTGGCAACGTCTTCACACAAAATGATATGCAAAACACTGCTCCTTTTAGAGCTGGCAAAAAGCCACCCTTGCTGCAGCGGCTTTTCAGTGTTTCTTTGGCGCAGCATGTATAAACACTGTGCCAAAGGAGTGCTGTGATACCCCCACCGTGTGGTTGACCATTCAGCGTGATGCCAGCATCATGGCAGAGTCAGGGTGTGCGGTGTGTAGTTACCATGCCCCCATTCCACCCCAATGCCGGCGTTTCTTGCCAGTCTGTTTTGCTCGTAAATTCACTTTTTGCATGTGGAGCATGTTCTGAGTCACTGAGCTCTGACCCTCCCTTTCAGTAGTCCAACAGGAATTACAACTTTACTTGCTATCCTTATTGTCCATTCATTGGCTCCCTAAAACACACACATTACTTTCTAAAAGATAATAAACTGAAATTATTTTCATTGGATAGTAGCTTTTTAAAATTAGCAGAACGGCATCTGTTAAGGAATATTATGATTTGGGTTGCTACAAATGGCGGGGGGTGGGGGCTTAGATCCACCTAATCCAGGGTCTTCAGAAGTACTTATTTGAGGAATCTTAAAAGGAATAGGGTAATGATGGAGCTTGTTAGTTTTTCATCTTCACAGCATCTGTGCTGAATAATATTCATCAGAATATTATAAATGACAGAATATTATAAAGGGCAATTCCATTTGATGTATAAGATCTTCTACACTCCTCATAAAGGATAAAAGCGGAATTCAAAACCGCTGAAATGAGTGGCTCTTCAAGTTATTTACAGTGCCATCCTATGCATGTCTAAATTTAAATTGAATGGGTCTAACACAAAGGTAAGTGGATCCAGGAGTGCAGTTTAAGAGTACTAAAAGATATTATGATAGGGGTATTCAGGCACTGTAAAATTCTATATGTGCTTTGTATCTTCATTGAGATTTCTAAGCATGCTTTGTATATGCTTTGATGTATTTGATGTATGTAGACCTAACTACATTAGGAAAGGAAATCTAGGGTTCAGGGGGCTTATCGTCTGAAAACTGCTTTTTATAGACGAAAAATGGCCAACAATGCCTGCAACAACCATTTTGGATCCCAAAAGGGAGATTTCTTGCAAAGCCAGAATTTTTTTTTTCTGAGACCGCCCGCCCGTCTAAACATGGATTTGCCTTCTGGAATGACTGCGTGTCCCCCCCCCCCCAAGGTTTTAGGGCCATGTCGGGACATTTTATCCCCCCCCATTTTTTTTTAGAGAGAAAAGGCATGGTGAATAGCACTTGCAAAAATGGTCATAAGACTACATGTGGCTACTTTGCTCACTCAAGTCTAAGGAGAAGTCCCATTTTAAAGCTCTTCTCTTGACAAGGCTTACACATTACAAAGTGTGTACATGACTATTACATATTCATGCATAAGTCTACAAATTTTAGTCAAAAGCTGACCCAAAAAACTTGGGTCGACTTATCCACTGGCCAATGTAGGTACTGTATTTTATCAAAAAAGGAACCATCCTTTTCTCTAAATGATGAAAGGTGAAAGCTTAGTCCATCCCAGGAGAACCCCCTTCATTCACTCTGCTGCATCTCTGCTTCTTTTTGAATGCCTGGACAGGAAAATAGCCGTGATTCTTCCATGCTTTCCCTCAAAGGAGTGCTAAGTAAAGAGGGTCAGTTCTTTTAGGTTCTCCCACGACAGACTAAGCTCTTGCCTTTGCCACAGAGAGAAGGGGATGGCTCATTTTTAAAAGAATTCCTGTGCCTTAACTGTTGCTTTTACATCCTTTCTGATATGTGCATCTTCTTAACCCCACCCATATTTAATCACCGCACAGCCACCATTTACTATAGTTCCTTCCTTATCCATCCAGCCTTTAGGGTGAACACAAACAGTTATGCCTACCAGAATTTTGTAAGTTCTTTGATAACATTTCCTTTGTTGCATCCTTTACAACACACTCCTAGCTTTTACATTTGACTTATCCATCTTTAATTTTTGCTCCCAAACCTGTCTTCAACTTATACATGAGGTCAATTTATGCATGGGTATATATGGTAATTAACAAACCGATGTTGCAGGTTTACATTTGACATAAAACTAGAAGTTTTTCGAAAGTTTTCTGAATGTCCTCTTCTGTGTATACCAAAATAAATTAACTGCAATCACCTTTAAAAATGTATCAAAGCATTTATTCTTGTGCAAATTTTTTCTCTCTTTCAAAGACACATGTAGAATCTGATAAGATAATCATTCAGGTATTAAAAGTGCAAAGATACTTCAAAACAGGCATCTAGCAACTGAAGAATTCGTAGAACAATGAACATATTACATTATGAAGATTTTTTAAATGACCCCAAATTTTGAACGAACAGTATTTTTGCACCTCTGAGGAAGAGGTTAACTCGATCTCTGTAAAACAAACAAATAAACAAAAAAAACAACAACACAAAAAACCACTCTAAACATACAGCAAGAGAAGTTACATGTTAACAGATTTTAAAATAATTTAATTAACACTGATTCACAAAAAGAACAAGAATCAAGTGAAAAACACATTTTCTTTCAAATAACAAATGCAAAACAAATTCTGAATTTAATACGTTTAAATATTCATCTGCTGGGTGAGAGGGTCACACATTGCCACTTGTTTTAGCTGCCAGGGTCACACCCAAGGCATCTTGGAATACCTTTAATAGATTTCTGGAAAGCCGCATCAACTAGCTTCCACTAGTTGTGAATGGCTATTCAATCTCAGAAAGTTTCCTCAGAGCTTTAGGTGGACACAGTTTTATCTTATGCCTTTGTCTCAAATTCCAGCATTTAACTTGCTATTTTATTGGACTGACACTGGCTACTTACTCAGTGGCTATTCATAAAGTTGTAAAATGAGAATCATGGTACAAAGCCTGGTGTGTTGGTCCTGTATCTCATTAAGGTTTCCTTAATACTGGGTTTGGAAACAGTATGGCCCAAAGGCTTGTATACTCAGATGGAATGAAGAGAAGTTTTTGAAGAACTATGGAGGATAAGGGAAGAAAGAAAACAAGCAGCAGTCTGAGAAGGAATCTTGATTGGCAGTTACACTTGCATCCTCCCCACCATACAAATGAGCCTCCCCTATTTTGTTCCATCAGAATTATGGGATATATTAGGTGGTAGAAAAGCAGCTGGCACAAGTTAATCCAGTGTTTGTTCGGTAGCTTCCAGTTCAACTGGGTAGTGAATCTGTTCTGTGCTTGGAAATCATGACCCACTTATGGCCATATCCCAGATATAAGGGGCATGTAGTAGTCCTGACAGCACTGAAACTTGGTGGTGGTGGGAACTAATGACAAATAATAAATGTACAAGCATATGTGTGTGTGTGTGTACAGGGGATAACTGGTTCACAGAATTTTTAACACAACACAAAAATACATTATTTTGACAAATGCTAGAAGGAAAGATTGAATTTCATTTTAATTGTTGCCATTTTCTTCAAAATAGTCTTCATGGATTTAATGGCGGGGGGGGGGGGAGAGACTTCACATGTGCATACTGAGGTAAAACTGCTAGGATTCATATAGGTTTACTGTTCATGTATTTGATGAATGGTTTCTTATACCAGGTCAGTAATTATGTAAGAAATAAGGAACTGTGCAACCTAAAAGCATATGGGAAAGATAAAACCAGCAACCATATGACAAGTTTTAATATCAGCACCTGAAATTGTCCAGTCAAACGATTGTCTTAAAATTGTATTTCTAGCTTTTCCTAATAAAACTGTGACATTCAACATGCCTTCTCTTTCAGGAACTTTCCAGGGATATTTTTCATTAGGCAGGAAAAAAACTCCAGCAGATTTTTCCAAAACAGAAGTCAGCTGGTCTATCCAAGGAGGAAGATGATTTTGTGGATGTGTGTTCAAAGTGCCTTGACTTGACAAATTAAGATAATATCAGACATCTTTAGCAGAACTCGAGAAATAACCTGGCAATCTTACTGTGGCATCATTCAGCAAATCAAATTCCATCCAACAGTTTCATATGCCTCTGGAACAGTCACTGCTGGGGGTTCATTGCGTTCCTTAAAAATGTTGTGGAAGATTGAAGGCAACCTGTAAATCAGTTACAGATTTGGGAGGCACAGGATGGCAGCACACTGGGAGGTAGGGTGGATGGGTGGAAAGAAATGCCTGTTGCAAGAATACAAGCATGATTTCATGAAGCTTTCCCCCATTTAATTTAACTTAACAGAAACATTGGCAAACTAAAACTGTACAACACTTGAAGTACTGGCAATGCAAGAAATCAAAGTTTAATTAGAACAGGGCAAATTGTATAAATTTACTTCCCCTCAAAGTTTAATTTAGACCATGATCTTATGTCTGCTTACCTAAGAGTAAGTCTTAATAAACTCAATAGAAGTGTACAGGATTGCATTGTGGGTCTTCCCTTCTTCCTACTTTGTTAAATGTAGGTGCTGTTGCTAGGAGAGGTGAAATGTTAAATACAGTCTACTATTTGCTCTGATGGCTGTCTCAAAGTGGGATTAGAAACCATAAAATGAAATTGGGTGAATCCTGGAAGTTTATTGCAGGCAGCACCTGTTGCAGGAGAGGGAGAGATAAGAGAGAAAACTATGAGAGTCACATTAATTTGTCTCCTAGTACTTTTAACATCTGGGGGCTCCACTATAAATTCTGTTACAATTGTGTAATTGTTCTTTATAGCACTAATTAACCCAGCATTGAGATTTCATTAAGGAGTCTTAAAAAAACTTTTGAAGAGGAAAGTACCTCCAACCAGCAATGTGGACTTCATACTCTTAAAATATAATTCAAAGTTTAGTATACTTTGTTTCAATTTACATCTTAACAGCCGTGAATGTAATGAGGCACCTCCTCTCTAGTCTTTCAAACACAGAACTGTAGGAAACCAAAGATAAAAGAACAGTAATAAACAGTCTAGCCCAATAAGCCAAATCGATTAGCAAAGTGATACATCTTGGCGATCCAAAGGTTCACTAATGAGATACCCAGCATGACTGATCTTTGATCGCTTTGAAGCTATTTCTCAAGTCTGATATTCCCCCACCAAAATAATATTAATATTTCATCTAAACACTTTCATATAAATCATATTCATACCTATGCTACTGTAGCAAATAGATAATGTACACAATGCAAAACTTTGCTAATTTATTCTGATATATAAGATTTGCCTGAAATGCTAAAAATACATACCATAGCTTCCACTCATGTTGGCACAGATAACAGCACCAAAGAAGTAGGGGTGATACTTTTGAATCCTAGATATAACTTTTTGGCATGCCACTGTTGGATCCATTCCTGTTCGCATATACTCCACCGCTTGATAGCTGGGTTAAGGAAAGTAAACATGCAGGCTAGCAGAAAGGATCTCAAAGTACTTAAGCAATATTATGTCAATTTTAAACACATTTTAACATCTTTTCTCCACCAAAAATGAAATAAAAAATTTACAGAAATTGAGGTCTTCCTCAGAGACCCAACTTTGAGCCCCACTGGCATCTGAAATAAGTACTGTAGAAACCTTCTGGGTCATTATTTGGCACAGGAACTTATGGTATTGTAAATATTATTTTAAATATCTTTTAAATTCTATGTGACATTGTTTCCTTTTTGTCTTCATCAGACTACTGGCTTTAACAAAAAACAAACAAACAACAAATGTAATTCTGAGAGGCTGGTGTTAAATAAGGTACCTCATTTCACATATGCCAATATTCTGATTTTTCATAATAATCCAGTGTGATAATTCTTTTGTTTTAATATTATTTGCTTTGCATAGTTATCTTAACTATGATAGCAGAGATCAAACAGTATACTTTGGTACTTAAAGGAAGCAGAGGGAGAATTCCCCCCCCCTCCACTTGCTGAAGCCCTACATGGTGCCAAAAACCTGCTCCAGAGTTTACTAGCTCTCAATACAAAAAGCTAAAGGAAGGGAAGGCTGACTCTCGGGGAAGCAGTCAGGTCAAGTAAATCATCAGATCCTGGCCTGTTATAGTTTACTGCTGGTAGTATCCACAGAACAATTTCCCTAGTCTCATAATGTCCTTTTTAGAAACACCTTGTATGAATTTGGGTATACGTGATTTTTTTTTTCTGCAGATCTTTACTTTCAGCATTTCCTCAAATTATCTGAATTATAAAAATACTAACACTTTATGGTGATAGTTTTCTTCAAAGCCAGTTTAGATTGGTGACAAGAAGTACTATAACTGAGTTTTATCATTTTTAAGTTTAATTTGGTAAACCAGGTGCATAAACTGAATCAAATCCCCTAGTTTATATCACAATGATTTGTGCGACAAATACCCCAATCCAAATTTCATAAAATATAAAAACCTGGGCAAGAAGCGCATCATAATATCCCCATCTCCAGTGGCAGCTGCACCTCCAGCTGTACTATCGGCATATGCTCCAGCTCCAGCTATTGGAGAGTCGCCTACACGTCTAAATAGGAAGATAGGATATTAAGGTAGTTCAACAGTGAAGCCATTCTTAATATTCCCCATTCATTTGTAAATTAATTAGTAACACAGTAACATTTAGATAATTTTCTCTAGACTATGCCTCCTGAATGTGGCATAGTGACTTGAATGTTGGACTATGACTCTGGAGACCAGACTAGATTCCCAGCTCAGCCATAAAACCCACTATGTGGCTTTGGGCAAGTCACATGCTCTCACCCTCATGGGAAGGTAATGACAAACCTACTCTCAACAAACTTGCCAAGATACTCTATGATCAGTTCACCTCAGTTTCTGTAAGTCAGAAATGACTTGAAGGCATACAACAACTACACCTTCCAGTCTTTCATGAAGAGGATGATTCCTAATGTTGAACCTCCAGCCACAGACTGAGTTATTTAACAGGCCAAAGACCCTACTTGAACTGATATGTTAAAGAATTACCAAGCTATTACATCTTTTCATTACTTTACCCTTTCTTTTACATTTGGGGTACTGGTTTTTATTAGGATCCTACATGGGGAAGTTTCTTCCCCAGCTACAGTTTTATCAGTCATTTCTACCAAATGGTTGGTAAATGCTGGTAAAAAGCATAGCTTGAGAGGGAAAGATTATACTTCCTGTCCCTGCATGGGATTGCTGGAGACAGGATTTGCCAATAAAAATTTGGAGTTCTCATCTATAAAAACAAGATGTAGCTGGCAACTACAACGCAGTATTCAAGATGTAAGTCTTGGTATATCATAACAGATTTTGTTATCTCATGTTACTAACACCAGTTTCATTATTTTGAAAGTAATATGACTCTACTGTAAACTTAACAATTTTTAAAATAAACTTAACATTTACAAAGGTCAAACCATTTCACATAAGGCAGGCTACACAGATGCCCAAGGCAGTACTAGTGGCAAGGTTAAAAATTACATTGGGGATTTAAGCATTTTTTTTAAATCATTAGGTTTACTGGCTCTATTCACACCCTACCAAAACTGTTGAAGCAAATTGTCACTGAGAAATAAATTGCTATAGAGGAAGAAGAAAAAAAATACAAAAAGTAACCACCTTGTGTTCTACAATACTTTCCTGCCAGCTTGCAAATATAATTTCCATTACAGTCGTAGTTTATATATATAGTACGGGCTACTGTTAGTGAAATGAACTTTTTTTTTTTTACAAAAATAAAGAGCCAAAATTAGCATCATGACAATACAAACCCCTGGATTTTGTGGTTTGCACCATTTGTAGATGTCCCTGCAGCAATGCTTCCAGTCTGGCCAATCACAATCATGCCTACAAATTAAAAGAGAAGTGAAACTTGGAAGTATTTTGGAATGCTTTTGTTAATTCAGTAAGCACAACATCCCAGTAAATATCCTTCAAAACAGACATGGTCCATTTCTTTAAAAGAGTGTTACAGCAGGAGAGCCTGTAGAAATTGCAGGGGTTTCTATGCTATCAACAAGTTGATGGAATCAACTTTCACTTGAGTTAACTTCCTTCCTTGGGCCTGTTGAAGAGAGAAAGAATACCAACCACAGATGCTGGTGAAACGTCAGGAATAAACTCTTATAGAACATGGCCATATAGCCCGAAAAACCCACAAAAAACTATGGATACCAGCCATGAAAGCCTTCGACTTCACAGAGAAAGAATACGTTTCATTTCTGGAACAGGTCCACTTTAGGAACTCTACCATTTTAACCAGAATAGTATAGTGGTCTGACTGTTGGACTAGGACTCTGGAGACCAAGGTTCAAATTCCTGCTCAGCCTTGGGCATATTTGACCTTGGGCATATCTTATACTCTGAGCCTCAGAGAAAGGCAAAAGCAAATTCTGCACAAATCTTGCCAAGAAAACTTCATGATATGTTTGTCATAGGGTTGCCGTAGTTTGGGAAAAAATGTAGATATACAACAAGAACAATCAGTTACAACAGGGACAGAAGAAAGTGTACCCCATGGCCATTTTTGCACCTTCTTCCATGGCCCTAAATTTGCCCCCAAATACAAAAGCAATTTCTGAGTCACGTTCTGTTACAGAAGGCCTCTTCTGAGCCTAAAAATGGTCCAGGGAAGACCAAAATCTTGGGGGAGGGAAATCAATTTTTGTATGGGACAATGAAGTGATGGTGCGCCATCCAAGGCTCCGAGGGGAGCAGTGTGCTTTTCTACCCCTAGATAGTTGCCCACTCCTGTGTGTCAAGGAAATTAATACAGTCTGTAAAAATCAGATGATTATGGAGACTGTTCTCACCCTTATAAATATATTTACCCCAAAGAATAAAGAGTGTCAGGCTAGATCCAGAGTGCCTGTGGGTCAATTTCTACTTGTAGAACTCTTCTGCAGGAGAAAGAGGGAAGATACAATTTCTTTATTCCTCAAGTGGCTCCTGGTGAGAAATGCTTGTCAGGGTAGGAAACCATTTCAAATCAACTGGGAGAGGGACACTGCTCCCCATTTTGAGCTAGAGCCTCCACTGTAGGGGTGAGCAAAGTGCAGCCATGGGCCACATGCAGCCCTTGGGATCCCTAAATGTGGCCTCTGAGTCCCAGCTGAAGCCCTCTAAAACCACATCCTCTGTAACTGTTGCTTTTAAAACACTTTTAAATTTTATTTTTAAAAAAGCAAATTAATTTTTCACCTGAATGTCACCTCAAATATCCAAAATGGGCTGCAAATGTGGCAGTTTACCTCTCTCATCCCCTAGCATCCTCCCCAGAAAACGCCAAAAGAACTGGTTGAAAATTGGCCAAAATGGCAGCTAGAAGTGATGTTACATCACTTCTGTCATGTTAAACATGATAATGCAGGTTGCCGGGGGACGGGGGGTAAGCACTTGCATTTGCACAATGCCAACTGTGCACCTAGTCCAATGTCTTTGGCCCACTTGGCTTTAGACTGGCAAGTAATACAGAAATTCAGTTCAAGCCCCTACTAAAAATATGGATTTCTGACAATCTAATCTTAATTTTGAGAAACACACCCTAACCAACCATATAGTTATCTAACAAGTGGCAGGGAATTTCATTAACACACCACCACAGTAACCAAGGTTAATGTTGAATGTTTGTGTTCCTATATTTGTCCAGTGGGCAGTTTGTTTACAGCCTTATCCATGCCATGCTTTCACATCGTGGCTGTTCTTTTTCTTACAAAGCAGTTATGTCTTATGAGCACTGCCGTGGCACTGGCTTGGGCAAACTTCCAGAATACAAGGGTTCATAAAGACACACCTTTAGATTGGTAAGAAGTTTAGCATTTGACATTTTAAAAATGCTAATTGCTTAATGATGACAAGTTTAATCATCACAGGCAAAGTGTCTCCTTAAGTGTCTGGCAATGAGACTTGTGCCCCCAAGTCACTTAGGTGCTTTTGTAAATTCCATATTTAATTGCTATGCAGATGGCAGAAACTGAATCCAAACACAGAGACAAATTTTCTTCCATGGCTCCTCCCCACTGCCTCTTTAGTTAACTTTGTAAAAAGTGATGTTGAGGCTAGGCTATTAAGAAAAACTTGCCAGATCTATGTAGTTTTGGATCATCTACTGGGAAAGTGAATTCACTAAAATATATGAGTTAATTCTGAAATGATTTGCATGATACTTTCAGCAAACAAGTAGGCAAAAAATAACTAAATTTCCCCTGCTTAAAAACCAAGTGGTGCTTCACAATTCAGATTCACAATTATGTTCTAACACTAACTAATCCATATCATTTTGCCCAACCTCAGTGTCTGTTTGGGGCTATAAAATACATCATAATGGAGGTAACATACATACTACGAGGGGGTGAAGATAAACAGAAATTGGAATGCTCAGTCCTGATGCTAAACCTAATTAAAGAAACAATTCTAAGCAGGTTCAACATTTTCCTGAATCACTTAATCTGTACCCTGCCCTTCCTCCACAAACTATCTTTAGTAAGCTGTGTCCTTTCTCTTACATTTCATGGGCATTCATTTTGTGAGCCACAGCATGTACTACAAACAAAAGTATGACAGCTGGAAGAGTTACCAAGAAGGTATACCAATAGTGTCATGATTTGAAATTTGTATTCTTCTCTCCCAGACAGTCTGCTCTTCCTTGTTGAACTTTGCAGTCTGTTTGTATGGGCCACATGATTTTGAAGCATCTGGAGTAACATTCTGTAATCAAAGTTTCATTCACATTAAAATCTTTAAGAAAAACAAAAGCTGTTTCAAAGAAACCTCTATTTTCTCCCAACCGAGTTAAAAAATAGACTAGATTATCATACTAAAATAATAATGTAAACATCTTGTATACGCCAAGGATGAAGAAGTTTCAACAAAGGCAAATTACTGTAGTTCACACACTTTAAACAAAGAACAAAAGCATACATCTCAATTTGAAGTAACTCAGTACTGAAACACTCCACTTACAACCTCCCTCTAAGATCTCACATAGTTATATGACTTGCAAATGTGTCCTAAGATGAATAGCCAGAAGAGAAATAAAATACATCAACATTCTATATGCAAAAAACAAACCACAGCACAATCTTATTTTTTACCATCTATAGTTATAATTTAAGCTCAGTTCTTCCAAAGTCTTGTCAGTATCCTTGTCAATTGTGATGAGTCATACTACTAGCTTCCGAGAAATTGAAACCTCAAAATTCAGCCCATTGTATTTTCACTCTACACATCCCACATGTAAACTATGCAAACTACAGCACCCCATTTTCCTTCCTTTCAACAAGAGGCTCATCTCAAAGTCAATGTGTTGATCACAAACTTCCTCTTTCAAGATTTAAAGTTGCTTGTTCTCCAACTTTCCTCCTCTGACTTTGAATTATTTTTAATATTCCTTCTACAGGACACTGCAGAGTGTGTTTTTCTTCAAGAACAGAATCTTGAGTTCATAGTCAAAACTCATTTTTTAAAAAACTAGATTTCCATACAATACGTTTTAGTTCAGCATTGCCCTGATACATAAAGATTTACTAGGATGACACATACTCATGTTCCAAACTGGATGACACTGAATATCAAACAGAGTTAAAGCTAGAGAATAAAATTTTCTTGAATACACACACACACACACACACACACACAGAGAGAGAGAGAGAGAGAGAGAGAGAGAAATCCAGAGTACAGTATTTTGTACTAGGTTTAAGCCAGAGTTCTGGTTCTTGTTATCAACATCAGTGCTTCTTGTTCTTTTTTTGTATGCCTTCCAGGTTACCCAGCAGGTTTCCATGGCCAAGTGTAGATTCAAAGCCTGGTCTCCAGAATCTTAGTCCATCACTCACACCACTACACCACAGGCTCTCCAGTGCTTCCCAAACTATCTCATGTGGGGACCAGCTACCCACCCCCCCATACACACACACACACACAACATTCCAGGGACCAGTACCATATTTATTCCCATGGGCTACAAATGATTGTTTTGTTTTTGCTGGAAGCTCTTTGGGGACAAGTAGTAGATACCTTGAGGACAAGTCCAAGGAGTGGTGCTGATCTAAATGAGATTAAGATTATGAACCTTATGCATGCCAATGTGACACAGAAATTCTATAGTGCGTGAGGCAAATTAAAGAGTTAAAATCTCACTCACTGGTGTTTGGGAGTGCCAATTAGGAGAGCAAAACTGGTAAACAGAGCTTGTAAAGGTTTTTTTTTTTGGAGGGGGGGAAGGATTACTGCTCTTGGAATCCTCAAACGTGTAATACTGTATTAAATGAGTAGTCTGTTACATATTTGCTTTCATGGGAATTTAGGAGCATTTTCTTGTTCAGAAATTTTAGTTTGATCTAATCTAACCTAATGTTTCATGTGGTGGCGATGAAATCCCTTGTGCTACCATTTTAGTACTATAAATTTTGTTATTTCTAATTCATATATATTTGCCATTTATCAAGGAGTCAAGAGTCAGAAAGCAGAAAGGTAGAGGAGTTGGAGTCAAAGATTTGGTGTACTGACTCATCAGCCCTGGATGCTGCACTAGTTTTTATTATGATCCGGCAGAGGGGTCTATGTTCTTATGTCATGTCAGTACACAAGCTTCTTCACTAAGTTACCAATATTTTCTGGAAGTGATCCACTGATCTACATTCCAAGGTAAACCTTACTTTCTTACTGCTTAACAGAATGCAACGGAATTGCTGTTGGTGTGTTTCAAGTGTAATAAGCTACCACTAAACTGTAATGTAGATATTTCTCAACAATTGTATATAATCATTTTTTCCTTTCTCATCCCGTTCCTTGAAAACTGGTCTACTATAATCCAACCTGGTGTCTTTTACTGTGTGTTACTGGCTTGCTCGTGAGGGGAATGAGTTGTCATCCAATACATCTGAACAGTACTAGAAAGCAAGACTGTAGTAAAATACAGCAACATTCTGCAAACCAGACTACAGTGAGCCAAATATGTGTCCATACAGAAATTATGTACTAGAAGTCTGAAATATGTACTAATCAGAAATTAATTTTTCATGACCACCAACATAAACAACAAAAGTGGATTCTACCTTCCAGAAGTTGGGCTGGCAGCTTCGATTAAGCCATTTGAGATATATTGAAAGAGAGCTTTGCGTAGTTAAGTCTTCACATGGAAATCCCATACTTTCTGCAAACATTGAGGCTTAATGAAAAAAGGAAAATAAAAATAACTTCTATACATATGTTTTCCATTTAATATGAGGGCATAATCATTACATGTTAGGTCATACAGATCTTCAACACAAAACCACAACTTAAACTTTTAAACCATTCTAATACTGCAATACAGTGCACCTGTGTCATATGCGGGTGAGCTGTACATGGCTTTCAGCTTATGCTGAAAGCTGCATGACGGAAGAATGGCACACGTGCCTGTGGCATGCATGCCGCACTACATGGACAAGCCCCATTGTTTTCAATGTGGCTCAAGCGTGCCTTATGCATGGTGTGTGTGCCCGTAATGGATCCCCCGCATAAGGAAAGAGCACATTGTACAACAATCAGTTCCAAAATTACATTACAGTGTTCCCCCCCCCCCCATACAATCCGCAGATTTGACCACCCATTGAATGCCATACCCCATATTATTCAATGGTGGTACATGCACCTAGATTCACACGTCACCACCATCAAGTAATACAGGGCACAATTGTTTTGCCATCTGTGGTAGCGGTGGTGCAGGCCCATAGATGTGAAGGGTTCACTGCATAGGTTTTGTGCTTGTAAGGGTGAGTTTAAATGTTTATGATTATGTCCTCAATACAAATGCCACAATGCTTATTTAGGTTTTTTTTGTTGTTCTGGCACAAAGATCACTGGCTTAGACTGCCAAAGACTATGAGCAAACTAAGAGAAAATATACCAGTTTGCAACAGAAAATCTGGAATAAAAAATTCATGATAACAAACAGTGAATTACTATCATACTGTCAGATGGAAAGGCAGAAAACTTCAAGAATAAAATAAATTGAGTATGTTTTACTCATTTATTTCTTTAAAATATTAAACCTATGTCCCAGCTTTTTCCTTTTTGTTTATGATTTCAGGAAAATTTAATACAGGGAACTGTTCTGGGGAACACACATAGAAATTAAGACTTTGATTTTTAAAAAAAAATATAATCCTTTCTGAGCTGTTTGTCAGAAATAAGCATAGATCCTTTTTAAACTAAATTTCTTAACACAAGTAATTTTAAAATAGATTTCAGACAGTGCTAAATTCATCACTGAAGGCTATAAATCCTATCCACATTAATTTGGAGTACATTCCACTGAACTGAGACTTGCTTTCAAGTGAACATGCATAAGATTAGAGTGGAAGCAAGCTGTTAGAATGATCTAAAGTACAGTAGTGGTCCAAAATCTGCTACAATGCTGCAGTATGTCTCAGTTAAAACAATTAGTGCACCTCTCTGGTATCAAGGACTAAATCACCAATTTCTCTCACCATTGTATGATGCAGTGGGCCCTCGGTATCAGTGGGCTTCCAATCTGTGGATTTGAACATCTGCAAATCCCATATTATCCAATGATGGAACATGCACGTGGATGTGCTGATGCGAGTACATGCATGTTGGATAATATAGGATTTGAGCTTCTGTGGTTTTTCTGTCCATGTGGTGCCCAGTGTTTTTCTCATCTGTGCGATGGGCCCTGGAACCAAACTCCTGCCAATGGGAAGGGCCCCATTTAGTACAGCTAATGTTCCAAAACAGTAGAACAGGAAAAAAATTACCTGATTCTCCAACCAGCAAGGTATGCCTGGTATGTTCTATCACTTTTCGTGCCACACCAATGGCATTTTTAATACGCCTGAGATCTGCTACTGCCCCAACCTGCATAGTGTTACTAGACAAAAAAATAAAATAAACAAAATTGAAGCAAACACTGCCAGCTTTTTCCAATGTTAGAATGGTGTAAAGATGTACAAGGGTTGCAAAGATATCACCCATTTTAATCTATTGCAAACCTCTCCAACCTTGGCGATCCTGAGTGGGGATGATGGGAACTGTAGTCTATCACAGCTGGAGGGCACCATTTTGAGGAAACACCTTTTACTTTTCTGTCTTTAAAACACTTACCTTTACTCACTACTATACATACACTAAAAGAGAGGAAAATTGATTCAGCTTGTGCTGCAGTCATCTTTCCTAAAACATTGCAAGCCAGGATATAGCATCAGTTTCAAAAAATTCTATAGCATGTTCTCTAATAGTTACAGTGACACCCTGCAGCATCCCAGGGCAGTATCTGATCTTTCAAAATTAGAACAGGGCATTTGGGGGCACAATATAATGTTTTCTGTATTGGAATTTTATTTCTAATTCTCAGGGACACCCATGCACCTGTACCAGGAGCTTCCGGTACAGGTGGAAATGACTGCAAGTGACAACGATCTTCTCAAATCTGAACAGGAGAGATTCTGCATATAGAGTCATCATGTGTGTGCCTGTAAAGAATTGATGCGCTAGGGAGAACAAATACACCTACTCTTTATGAGGATTTCTTACCCATCCATAATCATGGCATCCAATGTTGTTTCTCCATGTTCATCTGGACTTCCTCCATACCCCACACTTCCATCACATTGGTCAATCTCACACTGTCCACAACCCTTTTCTACTGCATCCATTTCCGAACCTCCTGCCTGTAAGGTGCTCCAAGCTGAAATCAACAACAAGAACGCTTACCAACTGTACTAAAATGTAGATGTATGGGCAAAACATATACAGTCCTGTTCATACCATACCATATACCATACACTATTCCCATCCCAAGAATACATGATCTAGAGCAAAAAATTATGTATTTTCTCATACAGCTGCAAGACCAGTGCACTCCTAAGCCTATCCAAAAGAAGTCCCGTTGAGCTCAATGGGTTTCATTCCCAGATATGTGGCCACAGCACTGGAGCTTAACTATCATTTTCAAAGCTCTTAACATAGGTTTACTAAAAATTAACAGGCAACTGAAGAGTCATACTGTAATTATCTACTTATTGTATTTCTACTCTCTAGAATTTAACATCATCCACTATTAAATAAACTACAGAATATGAATAGGGCATTTGTCTGACCTCAGCATAGTTGTTCTCATTTTTATTTTCAGGTTTGAGCCTCCAATGAGGGAATTATGTTTACACCTTAAAAGTAAGCAGTGTGGGGGGCTGCCAACATATATTATTACCCCTGTTCGTCTTAACAGCAGGAACCTGACAAACTAACCTTGCTGGTAAAACTTTTTCTGCCATGGAGAAGCCTCACTGGGTATCTAATTGTGTCAAGCTGCTGTTAAAGGCACAGCAGGAGGTCCTGAAAGTAAACAAGTGGCAGGGAGAAATGTTGATAGTGTAGCCCTTTCTATTTGACAAGGCTGGAGATCTGAGTCCCTTTAGCTGTTGGACTCTAGTTCCCATCAGCCCTGTGCAACTGTGCAATACAGGCAGAAGTAACCAGAGACACCTTTGTTAGATGGCACATGTGTGCTCTGTTGTTCTTGCTGTGTGCCTTCACGTCATTTCTGACTTGTGGCAACCCTAAGGCAAACCAATCATAGGATATCTTTTTTGCCATGTTTCTATAGAGGGGTTTTGCTATTGCTATCCTCTGAGGCTGAGAGAATGTGACTTGTCCAAGGTTACCAGTGGATTGCAAGGCTGAGCTTGGATTGGAACCCTGGTCTCCAGAGTCATAGTTTAACACTCAAATCACTATATCACACTGGCTAGATTACAAAAAAAATCAACATTTTAAGCCTTTGTGTGCTGCATTTGTGGCTTTTAGAAGGTTTTAAATAAATAAATTGATAGAAAGAAACAAACAAATAGAAACAATAAATAGAAATTAAACAGTAAAAACCAATTAAAATCACAGGCTATAAATTTCACATTTAATGAAGAAAATGCCTGAGAAAAGGAGGAGATTTTTAATAGGTGCTGAAAGGTCATGACTGTAATGCCTTCAGTATGAATACAGTGTAAATGGGGAAGGAGACAACACAGATAAGTCTTGCTTCTTTAGTGCTGCTGCATGACAATCTTTCGGTTGTGGCACACAACCTAAAAACATTAACAATCTATGAAATCTATGGGGGGGGGGGAGGTAGTCTTTCCAGTAACTTGCAGAATGCTCATCTGAATCAAAACACAAAACTGCCAGCACCAAATGGTGAGAGAAAAGTTAATGAAAAAGCAGGAGCAAGATACAGAAGGTAACCATCAGCAGAAATCTTGCCAGTATGGAAAGATGTAATGCTCCAGTTCATCTGTCATTCAGCTCATTTATCAATGCTAACATTTAATGTAAAGTAAATAATGTAAGAGATGCTGATAATCTTGAGCCAGGTTAGTGTAGTCCTTTGAATGCTGGACAAGCACTGTGAAAGAACATGGCTGAAATCTCCACTCAGCCATGGAAATCTACTGAATGACCTTGGGCAAGTCACACTGCTTCGGTGAAATGCCACTACAGACAGCAAATAAATGTGACTAGAACAGAAGTTGTGAGAAGCTGGGGAATTTTTCCTGCTAGAGAAGCACAAGACACGAAATCCCAGGGACAGAACATATAATGAGAAGTGTGGCCCTTTCTTCCCAATCAGCCAAATTCTGGTAGACTGAAAATTCTTACTGATCCACATTGGATTAGACAGGGCAGGATTTACAAACTTTGGCATCCTCGTGATCTGAAAAGTACTGAATTTATAAATGTGGTTTTGCCTCTGCATCTGGCTTCAGGAAAAATCAGATTCCCCTCTTCGTAGTATGATACCAGAATGGGATTATCATCACAAAATATTTTGCTACCAGATGTAAAGGATCAGAGATGTTCTCCACTCTCTTCCCCACCCTAGATGATTTCTACAAACAAAACATACTAGTAACTGTGGTACAAAACACACTGTGGAAATAATCCAGTTTGACAGGGCTTTAACTGCCCTGGCTCAGTGTTAGGGAATTCTGGAAACTAATTTCATGAAATGTTTAGCCCTCTCTGTCAGAGAGCTCTGGTGTCAGAATAATCTACCATTCCCTAGCGCTGAGGCAGGACAGTTAAAGTGGTCTCAGACTGGGTTATTTCTGCAGAGTGTTTTGGACCTGTGTCTTCAATGCCACCAGCGTGCGCCAGCATAATGCAGCCAAATGCCTCTGGTACCCATGAGAAGCAGGCCAAGAAGATAGAGGGATGCATGAAAAGTCAGAGGTTGGTTGGGAGGCACAGAAGGCATGTTCAGGTCTGTCTCAAACTGGGGCCAGTACTGTCCAGTGTACTAGTGCCACACTGCAGAACTAATGTAGTTTGACACCGCTTTAACTGCATGCAATGGAATCTCGAGATGGATACACTTGTCCCTCCACATTCGCTAAGGTTAGGGGCACAAGACCCCCATGAATATGGGAAAACCACAAATAACAAAAACACTATGTTTTTACCCGAGAGGACACCGCTCTAGAAATCTCTAGGTCCTCCAGTGCAACTCTGTGGTCAACGTCCAACAGACACTGACCATAAAACTGCACCGGAGGAGCTACAAATGCCTAGTAGAGCGTTCTCTCTAGGAATCTCTAGGTCTTTTGCTGCAAAGATGGCCATCCAGCCTCTGTTTGAAGACCAATTAGGAAAAGCTAGAGGAAACATTTCAATTATAATAAGGTAGAAGTGTACACAAAATAAAATAAAAAGCGAGAGCACGGCAGTGTGATGTTGGACTAGGACTCCGGAGATCAGGATTCCCATTTTAAGCATAAAAGCTCATTGGGTGACCTGGGGCAAGTCACACTCTCTCGGCTTCAGAGGATGGCAATGGCAAACACCCTCTGAAGAAACCTGCCAAGAAAATGCTATGATAGAGTCACGCTAGGGTTGCCGTAAGTACACAATGACAACAACCACAAAACAAACTAAAATTAAATTTAAAACCCCATTATTTTCTGTTTTACTGTAGGTTTGGATTCATTTCAAAAAATAAAATTTTAATTTATGGTTTCTTATAGTTTATATTTTGAATTTATATATATATTATACACACACACATACTATATATATATATATATATATATATATATATATAGTACCTATATACAGGTACTATACAGGATTAAGGCCCTGTGTATTTAGAAGATTTTGGTGCCCCATATACAATGTAGATAGATAGATACTTAATCCTGTATAGTACTGAGCCAAGGCAGCTAAAACAGTGTCAGACTGCATTGGTTCTGCAGTGTAGATGCAGCCGTAAAACAGGTCTCATCAGGGATCAAGAGGGCAGCATTCATGTGCTGGACTTATAAGACATAAGTCCAAAACACACTGCAGAGATAACTCAGTTTGAGACCGCTTTTACTGCCCTGGCTCAATGCTAGGGAATCCTGGGAACTGTAGTTTAGTGAGACAGTTCTGGTGCCACGATATACTATAGTTCCCAGGATTCACTAGCACTCAGCCAAGGCAGTTAAAGCGGTCTCGAACTGGATTAGTCCTGCAGTGGGTGTTTTGGACCACAGAGCTTATTTCTATGCCCAAAAGAAGAAGAAGAAGAGGCTGAGGCTGCATCCAGATTGGAGAAATAACCCGGTTTGATGCCTCATTAAGTCTTTGTCTGGCTATGGAATTCAAGGCTATGGAATTCTGGGAGTTGGAGTTTGTTGTGGAGCTCTGGGCCCACAACAAACTCCAACTCCCAGAATTCCATAGCAAAGAACTAGACAAAGAGTTAAAGCGGTCTGAAACCGGGTTATTTCTCCAATCTGGATGCAGCCTAGGAAGATCCAGGGTCGAAACAGCACCTGCTTCTGCCGCTCTCCTAAACGCCCAGGTGTTGATGGCCAGAGGCAGCTGGGAAGCCCCAGCCAAGCCGGCCGCCTGGAGAAGAAGCAGCAGCAGCAGCAGCAGCAGCAGCCCAAAGGGGCCGCTCAGGAACAAGGAGAGGCCGCTACTGCCCATCCTTCCCTCTGGCTCTTCCTCGCATCATCTATTATCTTATGACTGCCATGGGATCGGGGCGCATGCGCAGTGGAGTGCCCAGGGCGGAGTCTGCGCAGTCTCTCTCAGTGTCTCAAAATTGACTGAGGCCTCTGGGCTTGGTTTTAAGTCCCAAGTCCTTGGCCTCTTTCCCTCGCCTTCCTTCTCGGGTTAGAGGGCGGGGAACAAGCCAAGGACAGGGGAAGAATAGCAATAGAGATTACAGGGAGTGATGACGCTAAGGATGCTGGGAAATGTAGTTTGTTGTGGCACCAGAGCGCTCTCTCTCTCTCTCTCTCTCTCTGACAGTGAAGGCTAAATGGCTCATAAAACTTCAGCCACCCTCCAATCTCTCCTTGGGTTTCCCAGGAAAGGAAGGGGAGGCAAAGAGTCTCAGAGGGGCCAAGGCTGAGGCTGAGAGAGTGTGACTCGCCCATAGTCACCCAGTGGGCTGCCATGGCAGAGCTGGGATTCAAACCTTGGCCTCCAGAGTTGTAATCCAACACTCAGACCACTACACCATGCTGTTTCTCACATCCCAGTTGACTGTCTGGTTAAGTAAAGGTTTTTCCCCCTGTTGGGCTTAAAACAACCAAATGGCCCCCTAAAACACCTAAAAGGTGCGATGAGGCATTTTTGGCTACATAAAAATGTATTTATTTTTCAAAAGGGGAGATCAAAGCAAGGTATTAAGATACTACTTGTTAAATTACAGTCACAAAATGTAGTCACACCCTCATTATTGGAAAAAATGAATTCACTACAAGTAGCTCATTATTTGTAACAAGTAACTTCTATTTCAGGTACAGGCTACCATATAATCCTCATGTTTCATTGCATGATTTTATGTGTGTTGTGTGTGTAGCGGTATATATCTGGATTCATGTTCCTTTGCTATATTGCTTTTTCCTTATATCAGAAATAGGAAGCCTACTCTCCCCTGATTTGGCTACGCTAAGGTTTTCCTAGCAAGGTGTATTTTGCCCTACTGTAGCTTTCACAGCAGTATGAGGTGAGGGATGCATAGCCTTGCAAATATGGTTAGACTGAGATTTCCATCAGCCCTTGCCAGTATAACCAACAGTATGGTTTAAAGGGAATCGAAGTCCAGGGCTACATGTCTCTCACTCCTATATCAGAAATAACAGCTTACTTAATGTGAGTCTTAATGAGAGAGAACAAGTTGCACAAGATAATATACTACATGGAGGGGATTATCAGACGGGAGCAAAGCATCATTATCCCGTCCTTAACTTGTGGTACTCGCACAAATGGGGAGGTGGGGGGAATTATCACCTCCCGCATTTAGCCTGTTCTTCTGTCCGTAAAGAGTAATTGACCCATCATTTGGTATTAACGGAAACTCAAGTTAATACCAAATGATGGGTCCATTACTCTTTATGGATGGGAGAAGCGTGAGATACATGCTTGGGGGTGTGATCATCTTTCCCTTGATCCTGCAAATACCACGGGATAAGTACGCTTTGCTTCTCTGTCTGATAATCTCCTGTGTATGAATTTATTTACTGGATACATAGAGGTACTTGCCCAATCAGTTATATTGTTGTCTAAGGACAATACTGAATAAATATTACAAAGTGAAAGGAGTGTATATTCTTTTTCTACATTGTGCATTTAAGAAGATTTCCAAATGTTTAAATTGAGTGAATACCTATTCATCTCTCAAAGTTATGAGTTTTGATTAAACGCAAATGAACAATAACGTTCAATCAGCAAGAGCAGGATGAATTGGTTGCTGATGGTACTTTTCAGCTGGCTGAAGGTTTCAGAATACTAGCTCTGGAAATGTGTATTGCTTTTAATAATATTTGAATTATAGAAAATGCTTCCTTTAGTGGAGAGGGACTGAAGGCTGACACCATTTTATATGCATGTTCCATATTTGTTAAAAACAGATTATTTTCAGAAAAATCTAAGCTATTTTTAAAGGGCTGAAACTATGAGTGTGTTCCCACTATGAAATAAAGTGAATTGCCAATCAGTTTAAATGACCGTTGTTCCCACTTGAAACTGATTCCTGTCATAATTTGATTGATTTCTGACGTGATAAAGAGGCAAACGCTAAAAGCCCGATTTTTCCAGACACTAGTTTCTTAGTGGCCCTTTTGAAAAGAATTGATTCTGAAGAGTGTTCAACAAGTTGGAACGACAGATCTGAACTGCATTTTACCTGGATGGATGGCAAGTGGCAGAGAGGTGTTTACCATCCCTCCTTAATTTTTGGTAGATCCACCATTTCCTTCCCCTCAGGCTGCCTTTTTGCTTGTGGTGTGACCTATGGGACTACAGTAGTCCCTTCCCTTACGCAGGGGATCCGCTCCAGACCCCCGCCCTGCGTAAGGGAAATTCTTCATATGCTTGAGCCCCATTTAAAGAAATGGGGCTCGTGGCAGTGGGAGCATGGCAGCACGGCAGCACATGCACCATGGGCGTGTGCGCTATTACTTTTTCTGGTGCATGGCGCTGCTTCTTCCATATTGTCCCCGCATATGACTCGCATATGACACAGGCGTACTGTACTTGTAGTTGCTAAACCAATGAATCGATTCATCTATCAATATATTTTTTTTAAAAACCCATTGAACTTGCTGTGCCTTGCCTTCCTTTTCCTCCTCTTCCTCCTCCTTACACTGCACTGCCCCACCCCTTCCTCGTCCTCTTCCACCTTTTCCTCCTCCCACCTCACTTTGCTCTTCCTCCTCCTTGTGCCATGCCTTGCCTTCCTCTTCCTGCCCCTTGCACCACACTGCCCCTTCCTCTTCCTCCTTTTTCTCCTTCTGCCTCACCTTCCTTTTCCTCCCCCTCCTGCCGCACTGTCCTTTCCTCTTCCTCCTCTTTCTCCCCCTCGTGCTACACTGGAAGGCGATTTGCCTCCTTCTTGGGAGAGGGTTCTGGGGCGGAGGAGGCCAGAGGGATCTTTCCCTTTAGCCCCTCAATTCCCCTCAGGCCTCCAGAAATGCCTTTGAGGCACCCCAAAGCAAGGGGCCGGTTTGCGGGAGTGGGTGGCTTAAGTCTTGGGCTCTGGGAGACCAGGGTCCAAATTCCCAACTGGGCCATGGAAACCTACTGGGTGAACTTGGGCGGGTCACACTCTCATAGCCTCAGGGGAAGAGAAGGGAAAACCTCTGAAGAAATCTTGCCCCCCCCCAAATAAGTTCCCAAGTCATTCTGCCACTTACATCACTGATGACACACAGATGATTGACATGGGATTTTGAAACAGCACTAACTAGGGGGAATGACAATCGTGCCAAAAGAGAAGTGATTACGAAAAGGTCCGCTTTCATAGTGGGAACAATGGACCTTTTGGAATCGATTACCAACATGGAACGAAGGCGAATCAGAAATTGGTATAAAGTGTAAGTGGGAATGAGTCCAAAATTATTGTTTAAACAACAGAAACAGTGGAGGGAATATGAAGATATTATTGAGAACTGTAGTCATTGACTTACTGTATAACCTTTGGAAATAAGTCAGCAACAACACATAAAAAATAAAGAGCTTAAATACTCTGTTGACGTGGCCTTGGACTCCAAGTTACCCTACGGACAAAATTACAAGAATGTTGGAGTGGGAATGGAGATCTTATATAGGTAACATACTGTTGTTAATTCATTTCCAACTTCTATCTATCTATCTATCTATCTATCTATCTATCTATCTATCTATCTATCTATCCTATCTATTTTTTCTAAGGTTCAGCAGGAAAGACTGAAACATGTTGCTGAATCAAGGAGAAAGGTTTAAAAAGAACATGCTGAAATCCTGTTAATCACATGAGCAGACAAAATCAACAGGGATTGTAGTCTGCATTACAAAATTGCTTTTACAATTCTAAGTTGTACAAGGGGGAGGGGGAGATCTGCAGGCAATTATGTAATTGTAAAATTCTAGATGACAAACACGTTAAGGAAGTATTGATTTTGATGTGTGCAGCTTCAGTTTCAGTAGTACAAGTCTAACTAGGACAAGTAAAAGGCTATCTCAGTTTGTGATGCAGACCAGCTTGAGACTGCTTTTCAGAATCTTTTGCCTGCCAGTTCTTTGTTAAGGTGAATTCAAGATGTCATAACCCACAGTCAAACACTGAACTTAAATAGCCTGGTGTGTTCAATAAGAAAAGTTTTATGTTGTTCTTACTGCTTGTATTGAAGAGGACTATCGTATAACTGCTTTAATTCTGTGATCTGCAATGGAAATAAAAATACAATAGGCAAGTCAATAGTCTGAAATTAGGTAGGTCTGCCAAAGTAGTTTGTACTCAGTGAACTTAGGAACCAGTGAAGCAACAGAAGTTGTGATGTTCAATACATGTTGAGGCTTTTGTGTTCATGGCATGACAGAACTGTAGAGTTTGCAGGAACCACAAGATCATATTGTCCTGTAGAGGAAATACAGATACTGTATGCCTGAGTGTTATTTAGTTTATTTATGTGTCATATTTCACAGCAACCCTTCCTCCACCAAATTCAGGAGTATATGTGAATTATCACATTTTATCCTCAAATAGCCATGGCAGGTAGGTTAATATGTCCATAGGTTTCCACAGGAATGTGGCATGAATGTTCATAGTAGTTGTTGTCTTTGTTGCCGTATAATGTGTGAGGCCTAAGTAGTGAGAATTATGGATTCGTGATAAAATATGCCAAAAGACAACAGACTTTCTCTGTTAATAAATGTTATTCATTAAGAGTATAGTCTTCTCTGGCCAAAAAAAGAAAAGAAAAGGAACAATGGATAACAGATGGAACAGTTGAAGCAGTAAATGAAAGACTAGAATCAAAAGTAAAGGGACATAAGAATAAAATCAGAACCATAATTTTTGTTCATTAAATCAAATAAAATCAGAACCATGAACACAAATGTTCAATGACTAGTATGTGAGGATAAAGAAAATTACTGTAATAATCAACTGAGAAACAGAAGATAGTAAGAAAAAAAAAGACGAATTATTGAACAGCTATCAAACTTTAAGCCTACAAGTTTTGTCATGTCTAGGCCTATGCTATTTGTGAATTGCAAAATAGCTTTTGCAATACCTTCAATATGGAGCACATCAAGTTTGGCAAAGCCAAGATATTCTTTTATTTTCCAGCCTCCATCCCCATTTGCTAAGACATACTGTATAACTAGTGACAGCTGTTCTTTGCCAATAATATCAGCCTTTTCATCTGCAAATAAAGGCTTCATAGTTATTTGCCTCTTTCACAGTATCTTCTTGAATTATAGCCCTGAAAATATTGATTAAATCATTCTGAGTTCTGTGAAAATATATTTTGCATCTTGCATCTTTTACATACTTGCATCTTTGAGTGCTCTTCAAGCATCTGGTCTCTAGTATGAATTCGGAAGTGAAGGAGGTCCACAAAATTTCCTCCATGAGAATACTTTCCTTGAAGAAAAATGTCATGAGTGCCACAAAATATGCCGCTCAGAATGGATTTGAGTTTCTTCTTGTTGGATTTTATCAATTCAGCTACAGCCAAGTCCAACTGTTCCTTTGATAGCCCATAACATTGGGAACACTGGGTTTATCTATTGTCCCAAATAAAAAATGTCATCAGCACTCTGAAATGACATTTCTTTTTCTTAAAAAAAAAGTAGAATCAAGTCTCAAATGTAGCTTCTTTTTTCTTGCGTAGACATAGCACTGGCAGATGATGTGGAGCTTAGCCTTCTTAGCAGCCATGCTTCCCTCTTTGCCAAAGATTTTTCTAACAGCCATGTCCCTGAAACAAAACTAAATGGACTAGAAACAAAAGAAAGTTGAACTGAAGAGCAAACATAGCTGAAAGTCTCTCTCAAAATTCTCCACTTGTTACCAGCAGTGAAAGAATTCTCTTAAACCCACTGTCCATAAGTTCTGATGCCAGTGCAATCTTTCCAGCAAATTCCTGGCGCTTCTACAAAGGTTCAGAAAGTTCTAACTTGTCAAACTGGAAGCCCAAATGTGGTAGCCATTCTGCTCAGCATCAAGAGGGCCATGCAAGCAGAAACACTTGCAAGTTGCAGCCCTTTAGAAGCTGCTGTGATGATATGACATAACATTGGTGGTACACTCTATACTTGCCCAATGATTTAACAATGCATTATTAATTCAACAAATTGTTAACAGTAACTTGCGATTACTTCAAAAATACACACACATTTTCCCCATGAAATCTACCTAAAAAAGGCAGTCTCCCTTATTGCCTTATGGGCACCTTTGTCTTCAACAGAGCTGAAGGAATGTCTTTCACTTTTCTGATTAAGCAGCAGCTGCTTGGTACATGTTGAGGAAAGAACTCACCAATGCTGATCTTATCTCTCTGTTCTTGTAGTCAGCCAAATCCAGTTACATTGTTGTTATTGTGTGCCTTCAAGTTATTTCCAGCTTATGGTGACCCTAAGATGAACCTATCATGGGTTTTTCTTGGCAAGATTTATTCAGAGGAGATTTGCTATTTCTGTCCCCTGAGGCTGAGAGAGTGTGACTTGCCAAAACTCACCCAGTGGGTTCATAGCCAAGATAGAAATTGAACCCTGTCCCCCAGAGTTGTAGTTCAATTCTCAAACCACTACACCAAGCTGTTGAAATTTAATTGTACATTACCATGGGGACATATCTTTTCCCAAGTGAAAACATCTGTCTTGCCATATAACAAAGTGCATTTTACCAGATTTCTGCATCTGATCTGGGAGGTGAGTAACAACCATAGAGCATACCACTTACCTGGACAAGAAAGGACAGAGCTCAGAGAAGTTACTGTTTAAAAATACTGTTATAATTGCAGTATAGTTCCAAGGTGCCAAAGCAGATACTGTTATGTTATATTTTAAAAGAATACTTTTGTATTTTTCAAAAAAATCACTAAAGATCACCTTTCTAGTCATCTGAAACAATTCTGAATGTTCAAAGCTACTGGCCTGTGGAATAAAGCACATTCAGCTCTTCTCGATTTCATTTTACCTCAGCACCTCATGACAGGACACATCACAAAACATAAGATACAATCCCTGCATCCCTGAATGATGAAAGTAACAAAGTTATATTTATGCCACTGAATGAATTAGGCCATTACTTCTTAAGTTATCATCACAATAGAATGTGACTATGCTGGAAAGTACTGTATAATTGTAGTGTACTTTCACTACAAGTAGCTCATCATTACATTACAAGGGACTTCCATTTCTGTACAAGCTCTCTCCTCACATGAATGATGCGGTTATGGTCACCAAGAGTCACTTTGAGTGCTCTTTAAGCACCTGGTCTCTAGTATGGACTCCTTTCAGAGTTAGACATGTATTAGTATAAGTCTGGATTTTTGTTCCTTGGTGATAATTACTTTGCCCTTATATTCAGTATAGAACGTGTGCTCTCCTCTGATCTAGTTGCAGTGTGGTTTCTGTTCTTACTCTCTACAATGCTTACAAGATTTAGGGATATCCGTTGAACAAACAAGGTTCATTTCTTTAGTCAAAGATTACACTAGCTGAAATACTGCTTGCTTAACAGAGATTATACCAGTGTAGGGATGAGCAAAGGGCAGTCCTCCACAGGTTGTTGAACTGCAACTCCCAGGATTCCTCAGCACTGGCTGTGTTGTATAGGCCTAATAACTTGCAGTCCAGCAGCATCTGGAGGGATGTATACTGTTCCAGCTGTTCCAACAAGAAGCCAATGTTGAGAAGAAACAAAAAGGTCACTGTTGGGCAAGGCTATATTTTGTGAGAAGCAATATGGAAGTCAGTCAGCAATTAAATGGAATTTTAAAACACCCTTAAGTTAATGTGTAAATAAAGATGGTGAGCAGAAAAAAATATTCATGCTCCCTGCTTGTTATTTGATCATAACAGAGTTGGCATGCCACCTATGAAGAACATCCTGCTCCTTCAAGCTATCTCCTGCAAACTCACATATGTAATTTTAATATGTAACACACAAAATGTATGTGTGTGATCTGTGGTATTGCAGGTGAGATTATCTTGCTGAACTTTGCTTCATGTCCCTATTCTCTACATGAAACCCCTTTCATGAAATGCCAAAATTTACAGATAACCTTTGAAGTATCCTGTTCTATGCTCATCTTTGTCTGAAATAATTTCCATAAAGAGGGGAGTTCAACAACCAGAAGGAACTTAGCAAGTGACTGAACATTGCCCTTGATGGCTTTACCAGCAAAGTTCACCTAATCCCATTGGAATTTAGGGAATGTTTTCTGATGGTGTTATTCTGCTAGTGTGATGTTCCCTCCACTTGCAGAAGACCCATCTTCATTCTTGCCTAAGTAGCAAAAGCATTACTTTGATTCCACTGGCACAAAAACTTGTACAGGTGCCTTCACAACTCCTTACAGTTTCATTGTGGTTGTTCTGCTGGTGTTACATTAGACACTGGCTTGTTCTAACTCAGCATCTGTGGGCTACTACTGCTTATTATAGGCTAGACACTATATTTTCTGAATATTTTGCAAAATTTTAAAGACCTGAAGTCTATATTGGAAGATGCAAAGGAAATAAATATAACTGGTATCTTTATAGAGTAAAAGGTAAAATGCCTGCATACCAGACAACAAAATATTAAAAATGCATGCTTACAACTAGGTTCTGAGCATTCAGCCATTTAACCCATAAGGTAAGATAAAATAAGTGTAAATATAAGATAAAGTTAATAGTGCAGATGTGAAAGAAAACAATGGGAAAAGTGAAAAGGCATACTGCATTAGTATCATGGTGCTTAATCGTACTGAGTCATATATATATATATATATATATATATATATATATATATATATATATTCCGGATAGCCAGAATAGTGGAGGTAACTTGCACTCTTTGTGAATAGCCTCTTACAGGTGGTTACACTCTTGACTGGCTGAATAGTTTGTGGACTTGTATAGATGGCTGGTAAGATCCTATTGCCAATTGGATGGGGAAAAAGTAATTGACAATCAATGGGGACAATTTAGACACATCTGACTGGACAGTTAGGTTGGGATCAGTTAGATTTGTCTGGCTGGACGGCCTCACATCTCTCTCTCTCTCACTCTCTCTCCCTTTTGATGCTGATGCTGTTCCTGGCTGATAAATATCCTTACTTTGCTAGTAAGGTAGAAGACCCCTTTCTCTAAATATTAGGGTGCTGTTTGTCTTCAAGTCATTTCCTACTTAATGGCAACCTTAAGGTGAACCTATCACAAGGTTTTCTTGGCAAGTTTCTTCAGAGGGCCTTTGCTATTACCATCTCTGAGACTGAGAAATGTCTTTCAGCCATCTCAACATGGATGTGTCCTCGGCGTTTAAAACTTAACATGGCTAGGATAGAGTTACTCATTTTTCCGCCAAAACTTACTTCACAATATACATTTTCTATCAAGGTCAATAATGTCCCCATCCATCCTGTGAAGGAGGGACGTAGCTGTGGGTTTCTCTCTGATTCTTCATTGTTGTTCGCTCCCTAGACCCAGACTGTAGCTAAGTCATACCAATTCTTTCTTTAACATATTGCTAAAATCAGATCTTTTTAAAAATTAATCTCTTCTGCTAAGACTTTAGTTCATTCCCTGGTTATCTCTTTCCTTGACTACTGCAGTCTTCTTTTGATGGGGCTCCCTTTGTCCCACCTTAGTCCTTTAAACTCCATTCAGCATTCTGGTGCTAAGATGATCTTTTTGGCTCACTGTTTTGATCATGTCTGGTATCTCTCCACTGTCTGCCCATTTCTTTTAGGATCTGGTATAAATTGCTTCTGTTAGCATTCAAAGCTCTACATAACCTCAACCCATCTTATCTGTCTGCTCTTATCTCATCTTATCATCCTGCTTGAGATCTACTGTTCAGAAGCCCAAGGTTCCTTGTTCAGTCAAGGGTTTCATCTTCTCTGGATTTAATTTGCCCTTTTTCACTTGCAGCACCTCACTCTTGGAACCGCCTCCCCAAACATCTATGGACAATTTCTTCTTTGGCTAGTTTCAAATCTGAACTAAAGACTTTCTTATTCTAGGAAGCATTTTGAACTGTAATTTGATACTGTTTGTTAATCTAGATTGTTAATGTGTTATTTGCTTTATAGTTTTTACAGGGTTATTATTGTATTTTAATGAGATCATTAGTCTAATCACGGTATATTACTTTTATCTTATGACTTTTTAGATTGTATGCCATTGGCAAGTTATGTGTTGATTTTATGAGTGTAAAGGCATCATGTAGATTTATGGAGCTATATAAATAAACATTAATAATAATAATAATAATAATAATAATAATAATAATAAGCAACTGTGACTTGTTCAAGATCGCCCAATGGGTTTTACATGGCTGAACAGGGATTGAAATCCTGATCTCTAAAGTCATAGTCCAATGCTCAAACCATTGCACCACACAATGAATATGTGCTTCTTACCTGGTTAGAAAAATATGTACCTGTATCATAGAAATATATTTTGAGTACTGCAATATATGCTGTAGTGACTGTGGAAAAGTATGATTTGTTTTGACATATACATGTTAAAGGTATGAGAGATATTTTCATATTTTTAACTTGTAACTGCTTTTTGAAGTTGACTTTTAAAACAGCTATGCATTTTGTTTTGTGAGGCACCAGTACCTTTTGACATAGAAGGCTAAAGCCCTTATACAGCTAGAAATCCCAGGGTTCCATAGGATGAAGTTATTGCACTTAAAGTGGTGTCAAACTGCATTATTTCTACAGTATAGATGCACCACGTAAGTGGACATAGGTTTATATCCAAACACAGCAAGTAAATACTTTTTCACAGAGACATAAGTTCTTTCAGTGGGATTTACTCCCATGTCAATGTGCATAGTATTGCAGCCTAAAAGTTTAAAATCAAAATTGCTGCAAAGATATTTTCATCCTTTAACTCCAATAATATTTTGTTTAATTGAAAAGCATGTTGCTAGATATTATCACATAATAGTGACTCACTGTCTCATTTATGAAATTGTCTGCTGTAATTATTTGCGTCTTAGGAGAGATTATCTTCCCACAGTGATATGTTGGTCTGTTATGTCCTTTTGCTTCAGAGCAAGTTATGTGTAATATATTTTCCTTTAATAATTGTAGCAACAGCCCATTCCAATAATAAAGTTGTCATACTCAACCTGTAATGGCCCACTTCACATTGTTGGAACTGTTCTTTTATTACAACTGTTTGTAACTTTATGAAGCTTTAATAAATGTGATCCATTGCAATAATAAAGCTTTTGGACAGCTGCTACAACTTGCTGTTTCCTAACCCCAACCATGAAAGTTACCATGACATTGATACTTAATACTCTTTGAGTAATTGAACTGAAGACAATCAAATACATTGCTGTTGCTTGGTTATGTAGTAGATTACTCCATCAACACAAGTTTTATATAAATACGGACATATTTGCTGTATACTGTGGTAGACAAAATGCATAGCTGCTTTAAAATGGGATTGTAGTGGTTTTAAACTTCAAAATGGGGCTTGTAGTACTAAGTGTTTGCTTTCTTCAGTTAGAAGATCAGTCAAAGGATGACCAAGACATGAATAAAACAGTTCCCATGGAACCAGTACACATATAAGTGCTAAGAAACCTCAGTTTCCAAAGGTCTGATATGTGGCCAGGAAAGTTGTGGAGCCAAAGAGTTGTGCTATCAGAAATACCTGAGAAAGTGTCATGCCTGAGAAAGTTTAGATATGTCTTTTCACAGATGACACACACAATTAACCCATTATGTAATCTTTAGTTAGTGCCTGTAAGCAAGTGTGCTATAAATTGTATTTGTTATCCAGTTAATGGTGTTCAGACAGGCTGAGTGTTCTATGCAGCATTGTGTTGCTTTATTATGTGAAATGCATGCATGTCTTTTAGATTTCCTTGTAAGTAAACCTGGGTCTGACCTATCACTTTTTTGGTAACTCCAGACCTCATAGAACAGATGCTAGCGTAAACAATTGCTAACTCCAGCCTTGACATTTAACAGCTGCAAAAAACAAACAACCATGAAAGCCATTAGAGTATGCAAAACTGTATCAAAATGCTATACTTCTTGAATGGTGCACAATCAGTTGCTTTTTGAATTTTTCTGATTCAAGACAACTGCCAATTTTTCCAATTCAAGGCTATTAACCCCCCAAAGTGGGGGGATTTGAGTTGTCTCCACCTACTGTACCAGTGACTCCTTAAATGTTGGAGGAATTGTTTAGCTCAGGGAGGCTTTCAAGAGGCTGGGTAACTTGAGGATCATTTTATCCTGTTTGTACCAGTACTAACTGCAGGAGGATTCCAGGTTTGGTGAATAAAGGTTTTTATTTTGGAAATATACAAGAGTGCACCCAAACATACAATAGCAATTCAAACAGACACATCATTCAGAGCTAACTAAAACAGAAGAAACTGAATAGTGGAATCTTAGGGTTGTAGAAAGGTTGTATTTACCAATGTGAAGTCGAAGGCTTTCATGGCCAGCATCCATATTTTTTTTGTGGGTTTTCCAGATGATGTGGCCATGTTCTAGAAGAGTTTATTCCTGACAGATGCTGATGAAACGTCAGGAAGAAACTCTTCTAGAGCCCAGAAAACCCACAAAAAATGTTGTATTTATCGTTTCTGAAGAAGAAACCACAGAAAGTGGGGTGTGGCTCAGATGTTTGAGGGTGATACAGGAAGAGGGGTCTCTGTATGGTTGGACAAAGCTCCAGTAGCTAGCAGCTATGTGCAAAGAATGACTATGTGTGGGTCAGATATTTGGTGCACCCAAGGGTGGTTAACATTCCCACATGAAGTACAGAGTTTGAGTGCTTTCTCATGGAATTGGACAAAAACAACAATTATGGTAAATGGTCTTAATTTCACATTAATGAAATAGTGATTGGATTTAGGACAACTCCAGGATGGGTAGATAGGAAAGTTGGCTGGTAATGTGGGAGGGGATAGGTAGGAGAAATAATTCAGTGAGACCTCCATTGTGTCTAGTGCAAAAGGATATGCATAGAGCATGGGGGAGAACATAGTGATCAGCAGACCCATTTACCCTTTATTTTGGTATTACTCAGGTCCTCTGCATGTCCTCAGGTCAACGTGCCTTTCTCATGGGAAGCTTTCTATTCTTCCAAGGGTCATTGCACCATCTTAAGAACATGCTTGGCCCTAGATATAAAAATATGGAAGCCCCATATACAGTATGAGGGTGGAGGGTATGCTAACAAGGTGTGGGTGCTTCTCTTTAAATATTACAGTCCAAATCCCTAAAGGAGAGCCTCTTTCTCTGCTCATGTTTTAAGGTATTCAGGGGAATATCTTTCCTGGGTTCTAAATTCTTTCACCAGGGAGTTCACTGTGTAGGAACAAAGCAGGGCCTTTTCAGTGTTGCTACCTACTAGACATTATCATTAATCTGATGCCAAGTTATTTATTTTCCCAGGCGTTTTTAGGGAGCACTACATGGCTTAGGTCCAGACTATCTGAACTACTATATCTCCCTATATGAACCTGCAAGAGCTCCCAATATCTTTCATCTCTCATTTGTTTTTCACCTGCTCTGGATCTGCATTCTAAGAACTCTAGGCTCCACATACAAACAAGGGTTTCTTCCTTGGCTCAGCTGCATGCTTTTTTACTTGCTGTTCCTTACTCTTGGTTTGGAGTTTCTGTTTAATATTGCTTTATTAGCATGTATATTTTGATTATATGTATTTGTCACATTGCTTTATTTATATTGTGTTTTTGAATTATGTCTAGATAATCTGTTTTATAATTGTATTCTGTTTTACATTTGCATTATTCTGTCCTTCACCTGTGTATGTGTGCATATGTGTATATTTTAGGTTGTATGCCTTTGGTGGGGCTGGCTGTTGTTTTCAACCCTCTGGTTTGTTTTTCTTACAAAGCAGCTTTGCTGTTAATTATATTGAATATGTGACATGCTTTAGATTATTTTATACTTGTTTCATACTATCTTATTTTCTATTAGGGTAAAAAAATGGTTCAAACTGTTCTTAATAAATTTTTTTAAATGCCTAATTTAAAAAGCTTGTAAAGTTATATTTTTGGACAATGACCAGAATCCCCCAGCCAGTATAGACTTTGTACAGTGTTCAGTGAATTCAGTTGTTTAGTTCAATGACTATCTACCTCTCTATCGTCACATGTGGAAAAAGATCTAATTTGTGTAAGGTGCTTATAGCTAGTAGTGACTTCCTTTTGTATTTCAACTAAAGAAATGGATCTGTTGTCTTCTGGAATGAACAAGGCAATACTTAAACGTGAGTTCTCAGGAAATGCGTTGGAGTACATACCCTACCTTAGATAAGGATGTTAGCCATCGGCACAGTTATATGTATGTAAATAAATATCCCATGTACTACTGCATGAAGGATGGAAAGCTATTACACTGAGCCCTTGGCATAGCGCATGCTATAAAAATCTATTGCTTATTAACTAAACCATTCAACTTTGCTGTTAGGTAATTAGATTTTAGTTTGCAAATCAGGATTGTCAGCAACTCTTAAAACTAGTTTCCTGGTTAGAATGTCATACAAAACTTGTTTAACAAAGCAGGAAATCTTTGCTGAAGCTTGGTGCACAGGGAGAAGGTAATGCCCAGTCATTTCAGCTGTTGTTATTCTCAGACATATTCTCATACTTGGATGCGATAGTCTTTAGGCATTTTGTGAGCTCTGGAAAAGTATCTATATAAGATATCCAGAGTCTCAGTCCAACAGTCAAACCACTATGCCATGCTGGCTCCGTCATATGCATATTTCCCTCCTAATAAATTCAAAGGATTTACAATTAAGCATAAATACGACTGTATCCTTGATTCCAGAAATGCATGGGTTATCAGCTTCCCTTTCATATCATCATCAAGGTTAGTATAAATCAAGTGACCAGTGAATGGTAAATTATATTAAAATGTAACAAGACAATACCATCTAGAAAGAACAGACCAAGAGAATACTTAGTGAGCCTTTCTCAGGAAATGTTCCTGACAAGCAGATGGGGATAGCTGGCAGCACTCTCATTAATTGGGCCCTTAGCAATTAAAACCAAGAGAGTGTTTAAAATGTTATGCAAGACAGTTTAGTATGTGTCGACTGTCGAAAAGGTTTACTAGGGAAATGGTGTGTTAATGTTAATTGTGGCAAGCGTACTCTGCAATAAGGTACTAATTGCTAAGATTTCTGAAGTCTAAAGATCTGGAGTGGCTGGCCTCTAAAATGGTGAGGAGCTGTTTGAACACAGAGAAAAAGGGAAGAGATCTGTTTAAGGAGCCAGTGTGGTGTAGTGGTCTGAGTATTGGACTAGGACTCTGTGAAACCCACTGGGTAACCTTGGGCAAGTTATACTCTTTCAGCTTCAGAGGAAAGCAATGGTACCAAGAAAAAGCAAATAGAGCAGATAACAATGTCAACAGTAATAATTTTTGTCCAGTGATGCAGCCTGTGATAACTGCTTATATTTTGTTTCCAGTCAAACTGTGATGACTTATTTATTTGGCCTTTGAGAATAATCCTACACCCAACACACACACACCACACCACAAACACAGAACTGCAGTGGTTTTCTGACCCTGTATGGACTGCCAAAAATACCACAAAAGAAAAGACAAAAAGAGGACTTTTTCACGTTAAATAGTTCAAGGTGTCTATGTCCGACCGATTCAAGGTGAGCAGCCAGTATTGGAGGCTTCAAGGAGACTATCATGAATGTAATGGAGACTATCATGAGTGTAATACCCCAGCATAGGAGTTTATCACATGGGAACCAAATGTACCTACATTCAATAATGATTAAAACATTCACAACCTGCAAAAGCTGAATGATTTTCACATGCAGAACATAATAATGCATTAGAGGCTCATTACTAAAGCAGCAAGAAAGAAAGAACATGCATTTGGTTTTCACACGTTGATGGGAATCACATTTTTGTGCATGTGCACAAAAGAATTAGTTGCATCACCAGAAGTCACCAGGCACACAAGGCAGCAAACAAAATAAAGAAAAAATTTCTTTATAAAAATATACTGTACAGGGGTACCCCGGGTTACGAAATTAATTCGTTCCGCCGCCGCTTTCGTAACCGAAAATCTTCGTAAGGCGAAAAAGCCATAGGCGCTAATGGGAAAAGCCGCGATTTCGGGCGAAATAGCGCCGAAAAGCACCAAAAATTTTTTCTAACCCGAAATAACCTTCGTAACCCGGAACAGTTTTTTAAATGGATTTTTTTCGTAACCCGGAATTTCGTAAGCGGCGCATTCGTATCCCGGGGTACCACTGTACTTTCCTCTACTTTGCCAGCAATGGTATCCAACCTAAGTAAAAAGAACAAAACGTTACCCCAAAAGATAGGAAAGATTTTTTTTAAAAGCATAAAAGGCTGCTTCCCTCTTGGCAACCAGGCATGACAAAGCAGCATGGACGGAAACTCAACCTGAAGAACTATGGGAAATCTGGCAACAAGTACAAAAACTGTGAGAATAAACAGCAATTACCTTCACACTAGAGCAAATATGCAAAAAAAAAAAGTGATTCGTGAATGAAATGGAAATGAATTCACAATATTTTCCTGAAAATGACTAATTGCTGGTTCGTTCTCTTTCTGGTTGGATTCTTAGCAGTTTGCACACATGTCATCTGAAACCAATTGCCATAATTGCGCTAATGCACTGGATAATCACGGGTTCTTCACCTTTTAAACTTCCAATTTTCCCCATGTGATAAACCCCTTGGTTCTACAAAGGAGATGAAACAAAGGCCTGTTACAGACAGCCAAAATAAAAGCTTCAAGACAAGTGGAGGTATGGTGTTTCAATGATGCATGCATCTAAGAGTCCAGAAGTTGCACCAAAGCCACGCTCCAGCCCTAAGGACTGGAGTGTGGCTTTGGTGTGGCTTCTGGACTCTTAGGATGTATGCATCATTGAAACACCATACCTCCACTGTGACTCGAAGCAGCTTTATTTTGGCTGTCTGTAACAGGCCAAAGAGAAGAAACCCTAATTACAGCTTTTAGTGGATGCTAGGCTGCATTGATTTGGAAACTGATTCCTCTCTGAGGGCATGAGGGATGAAGAATCACAGGTGGAGAAGCTCGTGTGTGTGTATCCTACCATCCTTGCTTATCTTATTTGAAGATTATATTAATCTACATTACACAAATGATGGAGTTCAGGCCTATGGCTAATTATTCCTATCTAGTATCACTGGGTTCTGTGAAATTTCTTTCACAGTAACTACATCCAAAATAGTGTGCCTTAGGCTTGAGTACTGTACTTTAGTTTCCATAGTTTTTAAAGCATGTATAGAAAGGTTTGTTCCCTTTATAAAAGTGTAGAAAATATATGCTTATTTACTCTTTTACTAGTTATGGTGCTTCACACAACACAACTAACCATCTGTTGGTAGGAATACAGTGCATTTTATCTGTGTCTGAAGGAAAATAAAGACTGATTTTACCTTACAGGAATATCTTTTTATGTCTTAGATGTTGGGATAAAGAAAGGTACTCATTAAACACTGTTTGTTAAAAGTAACAGTGGGTGAGACTCAGCCAGGGGAATAAGGAAAGAAACTACTATTATCTTACTGGAACTGTTGAAGATATCCTCTACACTTCTTTCCAAATAGCTCCTCATTTCCTGCTGGTCTGCTACAAAATCTATTCATTATGACTCATTTTCAGAACACTCCAGCTCTAAAATAGAAACTGTGCTTGTCTTATTTTTCTATGGAGAAAAACACTGCATGATGATTACCCAAAAGGACCACTAGAAACAGGAAGCTGTAGCATATGACAGACACTTGGTTATGCTTGCACAGAAAACAGCCTTCCAGCTAGATCCAATAAACAGTGTTTTGAATCTGCAAATTAGAGTTTGTATTTATTATTGAGGACGACTAAACAGGACAGCCGCTCCTGCTACTCCTCTCCAGTTACATGTTTAATATTATATATTTACTCTATTTTAATATTGCCATTCAAATTTCAAGAACAGCTGTGTAACCAGGGACACATCTGTTGGGCTATTGCACAGATAACCATCTGGTGCCTGGCTCTGTTTGATTGAATTCCAGCTGGAGATTTTAAATTCATGTTTCCCCCGACAACTGAAATAGAGGGGTGCATATTATTTTACTTGAATCATTGTGTTGGGTTCCCCCCTCCATTCAGAGGCACTTTAATATGAAGACGAAGTTCATCTCTTTGTGGGTGATTTCCCCCCATTGATTCTTAGTAAGCCAACAGGAATAAAAAAAAGTTTGGTAATGAAAATGGCTCTTGAAATTGTGCTCACAGGAGCAAATATCATCCATTTTGTTGACTTCAATGTTTTAGGAATGAACCTAAGATAGACAACAGCCAAAGCATTTTAAAATTCAGTGGCAATTAAATCAAAATAAGCCTGAAGCATCACAAAACTAAAACTGATGACATACCATAACTAGCAGTTTTCAAAAGCCTAATGGTATCTATAGCTCAGTTATAGATAAAATATTTGGAAGCACTTGAATGCAACATATACAGTTTTGATAGCTGAGTGGTATACACCAACCAGCATAGTAGTATGCTGTGTGACATGAGTTGCTTCACTTATCAGATATGAATTGTAATATATCTTTCTTAAACCGGGATCCCACCCTAGGTTTGGCTGACTAGTTTAATATTGGAAATGAAGCCCTGTTCCATACCACATTGTTGTAGGAACATTTCAAGGCAAAAATGCAGAAGAAGAGAAAAGGAAATAAGGAAAATAGACCAATCTCAAATTTTGATATATCTACAGCAATATCCTGATGAGTTATGGCTGCCCTCCCTCTTTTTCCTCTTTTAATGAGCCTCTGTTTGTAATTCCACCCTACAATTTGAATGATAACCAAAAAGTGTTATGTTGGGGCATCTCATACACTGTCTCAGTCAGTTATTGCTATCACGGACAGACAGACAGACAAAAATATATTTTATTATTATAGATTCTTTATTATAGATTCTCTGAAGTCAGTTGGATGAATCCACAAGAAATTGGCTGGAGAACGCCAGATTAATGCTATTGGTCAAATTTCCACAGGTGATACCTTGCCCCTACTGGTTCCTCATGCAAAAAGAAAATGTCTGTTTGCATGCATATCCTGCTATGCCATTCGCTGAAGTACTGGCAGTGAATCACTTGCTTCTGGAAGATCCAGAGCCCTCTATTCTGATGCCAGGTGGCAGTTTGGACATGGGTCCCACTGTACCTAGTGGCACCAGCATTGGTCACATGGCTGGGCACCTTGTTCTGAGCTCAGAGCAAAGTGACCCGCCATGGTGGCAACAACGCCAAATGGCACAACCGCACGGTCCCTAACCCTAGTACGTAGTGGCGGCGTTACAATGGTGGCGCCCTGTGTACACAGGCACCGTCATTGTGACATAAGTGCTGTGCGGCGTCCACATGGCCCTATGTCACTTTCATCACAAGTGCGCTAATGGCGCACTTGCGACATCACTGCAGCACAGCAGAAAGAACCCAGAAATACTGGGTTGTTTTTGCTCTGCAGTGACGACGTGCCGTTTGGGGGCTGCGCTGTCCCTGCAGAGAAAAATGGGCTCCAGAAGGCCACCGTTTCTCAGTGGTCTGTCCCGGGCCTATGTCAAAGAACTTACAAAATTCCAGCAGGCATGACTCTTTGTGCTCTTCCTAAAGGCTGGGTGGATGAGAGAGTAGAGGGAACTCAGTGCTTGCCTTTTACCAGGGGGTGGCTCCTTTTAAAAATTAATTATGGTACAGTACTTACATTGACCTGTGGATAAGTCAACTCAGGTTTTTGGGGGTCAATTTTTTGAATTTATACAGTAAGTTGGTGGAATAGCTGGTATGGCACTGTGAAGAGAAGAATTGGGCAAGTCTTGTTGGTGCCAGTGAATCACAACTCAGGCAATGCTGTGAAAATTGCCTTATGGGGAGAAAATGGGGAGAAAGGGTGGAAAACTGAGGCTTGCCCCTGACAGAAGGCAGATATGGGGAAGATGGCCTAGGGATAGGGAAAGCTGCAATAAATAGGACAATTTTCCTGGGGAAAGAAATGAATAGGGTTTTGGGGAGCTGTGAACAATTAAATAGTTCAGGGGTTAATGTATGATCTCATTGTATATTAATAAACTTCTGCTTGCTTATTCTTTTTTACAACAGTGTCTGGCTGTTCCTGTTAAGTTTCGATAGAGAGTCTGATCATGCTTCCCATTGTGAACCCATAAAACAAAAAAACCACTGGTCCATATAAGGATCACCCTGAGGCCCAAGTACCTGATCATGGCAGTTAAAGTGGGATAATCGCACTATAACTGTGGAGTGTGAATAGGCCCTCTGTTATGTGAGAAAAAGCTTCGAGACAAGTCTGTAATCCCATGATTGCCCCATTTAATTCACATAATTTTATTGGGGCAGTAGTCAATACAATGTCACTTTCTACTTGTATTTCGCCTGTGTGTGGGTATGCTTTAATATATTGCAGCGTTAGGTACAGACTTACTGTGCATAGGTCTTTCTAATATTATGTACCATGTGAAACTCTTAGGGTACAATAAATGTAATAGTTTATTCTGTTGTGTGTGTGTGTATTTTAAATCAGTCTTGCACAATGATTATGCTCACACTCCAGTTGCCACTTTTCTGTTTTTATGAATGTCATAGTTGCTTAACTGTTTATGTTTTTAAAATGTGCATCTTCTAATTCCAAGACAATTGATGGAGTTTATGTTTAGAAGTTATTTTTGGAACTTTATAATATTGAATTTCCATCCAACTCAATCCTGTATTGGTGTGGAATGAACAGTTTGTCAAATTGTTTCCATTACTACTATATTATGTTGATAAATTGAACCCCTACTGAAACTGTCAAACAAACTCAGTTCCTTGGTGTTCCTGGTGTATCTGCAAAAATAATTACATTTAGGTGAGGTGGCACATTTTCAGGTTTCTGGGGTTTATTGATTAGCTCTTTTGGAAATAGAAAGATTTAAAGCCACCTGTGCATAATATATTTTAAAGGCTGCACAATTGCTGAGGCTTCTGGCTTTTCTTTTCAGTTGTGCACAACAGGATATTCTGTACAGTTGGCTATAAAATGTTGTAAAACCAACTTTTCAAAGATTTCTTAGAGCTGCACACATATTGATATTCATATCCTGCAAGTACATAGTTTACTAGTGGAGAATAAGTATTTACCAAGGTATTTACCCTATCATCAGAGGTACTGAAGACTGCTCCTTTGACCGCACTTTTCCCTGTGTTAAAGTAACTGAGAGCTTCCATGTGTGGTTCTTGGCTACTGTCCATTGATCAGATGCAGGCCTGTGCCCAATAGAGTTGCCAGGTTAGATATGAGACAAAGCTCCTGTTACTTTAACCCTTAACAGATAAATGTAGCAGGTTGTCAAATGGGATGACATTACCTGCCCCCTGTTACTGTCCAAACTCAGACTTTCAGTTTTTCCAGTGGAAAGCAGGGAAAAGAGTGCAGAGGGACACCCAGATTTGTTCTTCTGATGCTACAGGATAGCAGTTGCTGAAAGTTCAGGTTTGGAAGGTAAAGGAGGGCAGATACCTTAGTCCCATGTGTCAGAGCATTACAGTATCTCATTCTGCTCCATTATTTGTTAAGGAATAAAGTTACAGGAACTGTTCCCCATATCCATTCTGGCAACCCTAGTGCCTAGATACATTCTGGCTTATCCAAAGAGGATGCAGCAGCCTCAAGCCTACTCCTTCTTCTTCAGTTGTGCCAGGAAGAATGGACCTGTATCTAGAACCTCCCCTCAACTGCTCTTGCACATTAAGGACTTTATCACATGTGGCGTTAAACTGGGCTCCCACCCCATCTTCAGGGCATGCCATTTCATAAACAATCTGAACACAAGCAACCTTAAGCTTGTAGCAGTGAAACTTCGTTTGCTGTTTCTAATTGGCAGTGAAAGTGATAAAGACGGCTTTTGGTTATGCTTCTGGGTACTGAAAAATAGCTGATGGTGCATGTAAGTGGTAATAACAAGCACTCACTATAGCTTGTTCTTCTTTGCACCCTGATCAATATTTATTGAATGACACTGATGCCTTAACACATTTCTCTAAATTAAAAGTCTGTAAAAGAATCTGGGTAGAAAATTATACTAAATGAATGATGCATAATGAGGTGGTAGCTATTCTCTTTTTCTGGACAGGCATATATTGTTGATTTATTTGATTGGGAATTTAATATTGATTGAACTTGGTTATCCCTCCTGTACGGATTCATTTGAGAGTTCTCTTTCTCCTCCATATGTAAACAAGGTTGTTTTAAAAACTTGGATTGCTAAGAAGAAGAAAAAAGAGAATAAAAGCCATCTCATCTATTCCTCTAGAGTGCAAACTTTCACTATCCTAATTGATTTCCAGAAACTCCGAAGGGGTTGTCTTCTCTTGCCACCATAAAAATGAGCACATGCTCATTGTAAATCTATGTGGTTGAAGAATAATATTATAAATGCAGAATCTCTAAAGCTATTATCTGTCCATCTGTCTAAGCGAGCAGCAAGCACATTTTATGCCTGCTCAAGATTATTGTTGATGCATATTTCAATGGACTAGATTTTCTCAAAAGCACATTTAAAAAGCCTTCTGCAAGCAATCAGTTTTGACCTCTGGCAAGAGCAATCTGTCCCTGTCTTGGTAGCCTGTTGAATATGAAGGAAGACATAAAGGAAGTACTAGAAAATAGGGTAGTGTGGGAAGACAAAGTGAGAAAGAAGATATGGTACTGCCTATTTTAGCAGGTTAGCAATAGCTGGTTCATTTATATACTGCTTCATACCACACTAAGAAGTCTCTAAACAGTTTACAATTGTTAGCTAATGACCCCCAACAAGTTGGGTACTCATTTTAGTGACCTTGGAAGGATGCCAGGCTGAGTTGACTCCGAGCCCCTGGCTGGGATTGAACTCACAACCTTGTGGTTTGTGAGTGAGTGGCTGCAGTACCAGCATTTAAACATTGTCCCACCAGGGCTCCTACTTTGGGGTTTGGTTCAGTACCATAAACATGGTTGAAAGCACAGGACCCAGAACTACATCTTTAAGAGCTGAGCACTCAAAAACCTCTGTCTGGAGTGCTGAATTTGAGAGTTGTGCTGTTTTTTTCAAAAAAATCTCAAGCTGTCTTAATTAAATTTATAAAGAAATGTGTAGATTTTTGGAAATACAAGCAAAATTCTCATCCATCCCTACCAACAGCATATCTACCACACAACATCATGTGTGATAAAGAAGGCATTCCTTAGGGTTCATGCTTAGGGAACATTGTCAGGAAATAAAGGAAAGTATGGAAAGAATTGATGTAACAGTGAGGTTTAAATACCCTTTTTTTCCAGAATGATTTCTTTTGCTGATTAATCAAAATGCCAGAAATTGTTTAATGCACCTTGATTAAATTGTAAGAGAACTTCACATGTGGCCAAATAAAACTGCTTTTCAGGTTGTCCCCGTCTTTATGTTTTTAGCATGAAATCATTGAAATTTTAATGTCTGTTTTTCTTGCTCAAACAAATATCATATTTTCCCCTTCTCTGCGGTGTACGTGTCTCTCTCTTGTGTTTCTGCATATAGTTTGTGTGTCTATGTGATTTACCTTAGGAAGATTAAGAATTCTGACTTCACCATTTAGACCAGAAGAACATTCACAGTGATGCTGCTGTCTAGACTTGATTAGGTAATTTAGTTGCTGCAGCATTTTTGTGTAAAATTGTGGCAATAAAGCCTTCAATGCAGGCTTCCTAGAATCTCAAATTGCTATATATTTGACTTAGCACTTTGGACAAAACAGATAAGCAAGAAGCAATAAAGATAGTACAACTGGAAAGCTGGCACAAATATTAGAAATGATACTTAAAATGATTTCACTACAGAAACAATAACAACATCTGATATTCCTTTATGTTGCACAGACTAGCTCTTGATATCTGAAGATTGTCTCAGCCATAGGAAAGCAGAGTCTCCATAGTTAATTATGCTGTTAACTCCCTGAAAGGTTGTTTATTTCAGTGGTGGTGGGTGTTTTCTCCATATTTCACATATATCCTATATTCTACTCCTGGACAAGAGGCATAATATAAGGGCAAGCTTTAATGGAGGGCTCTTCTTGGGGGTCATGTCCATTGGAGGGGAAATAAACTATTATTATTAGCTTAGAAATAAAGCAAGTTTGAGACTTGCATCTTGCAGAGATACCTAAATCTTAATTTGTGGTGTGTGTTTTTTAACACCCTGGATAGATTACTGTTATTGTCTGTGTACATCTTACATTCAGCTCTGTCCTCAGGAAACAATAATATCTACAATAATTCCACCACTGTGATTTTAAACATGCATAATAACTGGCCATTGTATTTTTCCGCACAGAGATTTTTGCACTGGTTGCCAAGATCAATTCTAAGATCCAGGGGACATGTTTTAAAACTCCACATGTATCGAAATGAGTTTTTGGTTCCCTATGGCTGAGGCCCAATTTTTACTCAAGTGTAAAAGTGGTGGGCTTTCATTTGTGCAGGGCTATGATTATAAATCAGTGTATCCAATTGTTTCCCACACTGCTTTGGAATGCACTTTGCCAGCAGAGATGTAGAATGTCAGACCTGTCATTGACTTCAGGTCAGGACTGAAGTGAGTTGTTGTTTAACTTTGCTTTTGCTTGCCAGCCGATCAAGCCGTCAGTACATATTTAATGAAATGTTATTTGATGCCTCTTTTTTTCACTAGTGGAGTAGGGCTGTTTTAAAGCCTGGCATGGTACTCCCTAATAAAGAATTTGCAAGTTCCCTTTCTGCAGTCCATAGGAGCAACAGGATACCATGTAAAAAGATAATATTTATAAGCACACTGAAAAGAGCAGCTGCTAGATTGTCAGACATGAAGAAAGCAATATATGACTAGAGGAAAAAGCCAGCTATGTGTTGTTGAACAACAGTTATCAAGTTCTGAAAGTCTCAAAAATCATATGTGGCAGCACTTGCAAAAGATCAATATTACTCCCTGATCTTTCCCAAAGTGCAGGAGTAGCTGTAACATTTTATGGAGCATAAGACAACTCTCTCAGGTAGCAGAAACTTGCTCATATCCAGCACATCCCCAGTCATTCCTTCTGAGTCCCCCTGTCATGGGATTTGTCTACATTGACTAAAAAAATTGGCATCACCTTGCAGTAGCCACAAGCTTGGCACACAGTGTTTTTCATGATTTGCAGGGAGGTCGCTGTGAATTTACAGGGGGTGAAGTTCAAATAATTTCAAAAAGATTCTTCAAAAACCTCACCTTTTACTCCTAACTGTTTTGTATAACCCAGATTTTCCAGAGTGTGGCCAATACTCCAAGTCTGATTCAGTGTGGAGCCAGTGACAGGAGTTATTTGTGGATGGGTCTGATAGGTCCAGTGTGCAATGACATGTGTTTCTACTACAGTGCATATTCAGCCATGAGATCAGTGGTGGGAAGCTAGATTAGGCCACCTCTCCCCCTCACCCAAGTGTCATATTTGTTTTTACTCTGCCCCCCCCCCCTCTGATCCTTTCCCCCACATGATCAGCATTGTTCCATCTTTGTTTATATTTCAGTACATGGATCATGTGCATTCCCTCTTTCCCAGTGACATCCCCACAGCAGGTGTCACCAAGTGGGGGGAGACTCTGGGGGTGGGGCTTCCTGGAGCAGCACAAGTTCCCTCCTCCGTGCCACCTGCCCTGTCCTTCTCCTCATGAGGGGAAGGATGGGGTGACATGGAGGAAGGGAGCATGCATGGCCTCCCGGAGAATATGACATGACAGCACTGGAGGGCCCCCAATTGGGTGTCACCTCTCTTCTGGGGTGTCACCCAGTGTGGGCTGCACCACTACACTCCCCAGTGACTCCACTGTCTCCCCCTCCGATCATTCGCAGATCATTGTGCAGAGATTTCACACACATTCTTCCCATGACTCCCCTCCTCAGTCTCTTCCTCATGCAGAGATCTGCGGTGTATGTGTGGGGAGAGGAGTGTGTGAAATCTCTGCATAAGGGAGCAAGCGGATAATGGGGGAGGGTCTAAGGGAGGGAAACAGAGCTAGGAAACAGAAGAAAACAAGCAGGATGCCTTTGTAAGGCAAAGCCCCCAACAACTTACATTTATTATTTCAGGAAATCCATCTATCACTCTTAGGATCCCATTAGAGATAAGCAAAAGAAAATTGCTATTGTTGTGTGCCTTCACATCATTTCCAATTGATGGTGACCCTACGGCAAACCTATCATGGGTTTTTCTTGGCATGATTTGTTCAGAGGAGATTTGAAAAATCTTTTTGAAGTCATCTGAACTTCATCCTCTGCAAATTAACAGCAACTTCCCTGCAAATTGTCAAAAACATTGCCTTCTCCTGAAGCTGACAAAATGTGACTTGCTGAAGGTCCCCAGTGGGTTTTCATGGCCTAGCAGGGATTCAACACTTAGTCTTCAGAGTCATAGTCCAACACTGAAGCCACTGCACCACAATGGCTCTCTTAATGCCTACTTAAACCTCAGTAGAAGATACCTATGGCTGGCTGTCATGTATAGATATTGGCTAATGTCCCTCCGGAGGCAGGAACCTCATGGATGCTGACAGAGGCAAAAGACTAATTTTTGAAAGAAGGAAGAAATGACCTCTGCAGACAGGAAGGAAGAAAAAGGCTTGAGTACATTGATCAAAGAAGGAACCAGGGAGGTAAAACAAAAGGGCAGGCATCCTTCCTCGAGTTACCTCTCCCACTAATCACTTTACAAGTGTTGATGCCTCTGCTTCCAACAAGAAGAGCAGAAGTCAGATGAACTTGATTCACTTTGTGTTTTGAAGGGTCTGAAAATACAATCGTGCAAAAGTGTCCTTCTGTGAGGTTAAAGAGTGCATTCCTTTCTTAGTCACAGATGTTTTCATATCTAGAGATGGGCAGAAGCACATGCAGCAGCAGCAGCTTCATATAGGTCTGAAAAATAGAGTACATGAGACAATATGCTTAGCCAACCAACTACTCTAAAGTGACTTAAGGAATTGGAGGAGAATTAAAACCAAACACACACACACACAACCAAGGCTTGATTACTTATATTATCCTGGTGGTGTAAGAATGCTTTTGTTTTGGTTTGGTTTTTTGGTGGAACCATATCTGTTCATGTATCCCTGCTAGAGACATGAGGAGTTCCTTGCTGTTGTTCTTTGTAATTTCTCTTGGTGATATCAGTTTCAAGAAAAAATATTTTTGGACATATGGTCAGTTTTTGTTAATGCATATAACTACCCTATGTCCATATATACCATACTCCCTCTTTTATGTATTTTTCAAAAAAAATATTTGTATTTATACTTCAACATTGCATTAGAAGCATGCTGAAATATATGCAGTGTGTTTTGATACATAGAACCGAGTCTGTGAATAACTCATTTTTCTTTTCTTTTTGATTACTGTGTACTTGGATGGGAGATTGCCAATGCATACCAGGTGCTGTAGGCTATATTTCAGAGGAGAGAATTGGTAAACCATCTTTGAGAATTCCTTGCCTAGGAAAACCTTATGAAATTCATGGAGTTGCCATAAGTTGACATCTAACTTGAACACAACACACACACACACACACACACACACACACACACACACACACACAGAGTTTTACTGACATTGCAATAAAAAGTTATTGTCTGTCATTTCACCTCAGCAGCTATATGCAATGTACTGCCTAATAGAAGGGAACTTCAGGTATACCTACAGGTAATACTGTGTTTAATAATCTATTATTAGTAGACCTGCAGCTGCTCACAGTGTGCCTTCTCCAAATCCCTAGCATTGTTGGCACTGCCCTCTAGTTGAAACTCTAAAACAGTGTGAAAATGACCAAAAATTCCCTGTGCTTTAGAAAATCCTCTCAAGGCAGTCTGGGTTAGCATAGTTCCCATAAAAAGTATTGACCCTTTTTGACTGCTTTGTTGACTTTCCAGTTTTAAAGGCACAAGTGTTCTATAAAATGTGCTTGTTAGCAGCCTGGCCAAGTGTTTTGGGCTGTGGGAACAGCAGCCAGAATGCAGTTTCTTTCAAAGAACCATTGCAGCTTCCATTTACCTTATTTTACTTTATGTTACCTTCCTTCCTTCTTAAAAGTGGGTTTTGAAAAGTTGCTTTTGACTGAAAACATACATCAGTGCTCAATGAGATTTGAGATTTTCACAATAACATAAAACTCTGACTAAATCTTATTTTCTGAAAGTAGAAAGTGAAGCAACCCAGTTCATCAGTTGTTTGCTGTAAAACAGGAATAGGGTGGGTGGAAAGGAGAAAAGTGTTTCCAGGAGGAAGCAATAGAAACTTAAGAGATGCTTAAACCTTTGGCTGAAACCTATTCCCCAAACTATTTTGCTTAGCTGTGTAGCCTAGTTAGGAAAAAACAAACAGTGGAGAGATCGCACATGGGCAGAGTGGCACATAGAGGAAGGGCTGTGCATTCCCATACAGCTATTCTGCCCCCAAACCATCTGTACATTTGGTCACTGCATTTACCCTGGTCATTAGACATTGGAACCTGGGTTCCCAGATGTGATGTTCAGCTCCACCCTGAGAGGAGGTATTTCAGGACGGTGTGAATTTCAGAGATCAAAACCAAGCAACTACCCTCTGTGCTGAGAGACCAAGCATACAAATTTAAACTGTAACATAAAAGAGTGTCTTGCTTTCGGTTTCTATCAAATGGGAAAATACTACGTGATATCAGTATGCAGCTCTGCAAACCATTGTTTTATCCTTCCCTGTTTCCGTTTGTGTTGAACTTGAAACCAGCTGTAATTCAGAAAATCCCTTTAAGCATGTGTACAGACCAGGAAAGTTTGAAAAAGGGAGTTGGCAGCACTGATTACCATGAAGATGGGGGAGGACATGTTATTTGGTCTGTGAAGACACAGCCACAGACATGTACAATCGGCTCTTCTTCCACAAATTGGAGCATCCATGGACTGCAGCATCCATGGATGGCCTCACCTTGTTCTTTCCATTGTGGCTTGTGCATGTGGATGCACCAGTGTGGCCAAGCACGTGTCACACTGCCATTGGGAACAACAGGACTTGAAGTCCTTTGGATTTTGCTATCCGCAGAGGTGTGGGGAGAGGTCTGGAATGGAACTCCCACAGATATGAAGGGCCAACTGTATATTTTATATTTTATATCTCATGAAGCAATGTTTTTTGCCAGTAACTAGCATTCTGGATGTGTGTTGCAGCCCAATCTTGTGTATGATTACTCAGAAGTAAAGTCTGCTTTGTTCAATAATATAACAAAGTTATCAAGTAGGATTGTTTTTTTAAGGTAAGTAGTCTGACAAAGCTCTTATAAGATTCTGTTTTTAATGATTCCTCCTTCCCCATAGTTATATTATCTTCTGTCTTGAAAGCCAAGATGTATCCAGTGACAACCTTTCTGAATTCCCTTTCATCCTCATTACATGCAGGCCATCATGTAATGACAAATGTTAATGATGTACTTGAATGTAATGGCACACTTCAGGGATGAAGTAATTGACTGAAGCTTGGAGCCTGGATTTGTGTCCTGCCTTTCTCTTTCTAATAGCCATAACACTGAGGGCAAGTTCCCTTTTCTTAGACTTAGCCATCATGATAAGTCTCCTGGGCCAGAACATGATGCATTTCATGTTATCATTTGTTTCAACAAACTAGCCTTACACAGATTTTGCTACCGTTTAACTTGCAATAAATTATGCAATATTATTTTCAAGCCAGGACAGATCAGAATATGTGCTTGATGCTTTAGTTAGATTCTTTGTATTAGTATTTCTATCAACCATATAGTTGAAAGATGTTCTGTGTGTGTATAAGAACTAGTCTAAAAGAACAGAGGAAAAGTAGCTTCCTGTGAAGTTGGTAAGTATGCCAAATCCCCACAGATTTCAATAAGAGTTGCGGATACACCCTACCTTCTAAGTATATAATGTGCAAAGCAAAAGAAATCACTTTTTTCTTCCTAAAGTGACTAAAATGAAAAGGATGGGCACACCATGTGGTTTCTTCTGTGCTATTATCAGAACAAAAATCCACAGGAATAAGCAAATCAAGTGAACACAGTAAAAACCTTAGGTTCCACAACTGGCTTTCTGCGCTAACATCAAATCACTCATTAAGCATATGAAAACAAATATGATACTTATCAGGTTAGAAAAGACTCTGATAATTTATTTGAAGAAACTTAATTAACAGAACCGCACCTATGACGCCGATAAGCAACTGAAGACTGTGCTCTATAATTAAGGATTGGAGGTCTGGGTGTGTTTTTAGAGCTAAATCTCTTCAGTTTCTTTTAGGTTTCTAGACCATTAGATCTTTCAAAAGTTAATCTGTGTTATCGCTGAATACAGGAGGTTTACCACAACAGGAATAGTACAGAGTCTTCCAGGTAAAGAGTTTTCAAACTATATATAACGTCTTGTGAAGACAATGCATCAAAGTCAAACCATAGATGGTTAGGGTCCTGTCTGCACTGGCCAAAAGTCCAGGGCCAGTCAGGAGCATTATGCTGTGCTGTGTCTTTCTACCCTCTCTCTTCATTGGTCACATGGGTGAGCCCACCCTTCAAAGAAGTGGTGGTATGCTTGGTGGTCTATCCACAGAGGCTGAAGGCACAGTGGTGGTGGCAGCAGCTCTGAGGATGGGCCATCTCCTTGCCCTGTGCTGCATATCATGTGGAATGGGGCTGGCATAATGCCTGGCATGCAAACAATGGAGCAGACCAATCCAGTGCATGACACAAAACTCTGCTCTAATCCTGGTGTTTCAGGGGAATACCGAGGATTCCCAGGACTTTGCTAACTCTGGGGCAAAATCAAGTTAATGGGGAAGACTATATGGTACAGTATTTCATCAGACATGTGTGTCCTGTGATCAGGCTGCACTTGCACCAGGGTGAGGTAGACAAGGCCTATGAAGGTGATAATATACCTTTCCTGGTAGTAAATATCATTGAACTGAAACTGATTTACTTATGTGTAGGCATGTATAGGATTGAATTGTAACTTGCTTTTAATATTTTCATCTGAGATATTTGATCAATGGATATCCTACCAAAGGGTCTTGCCAGCTGTGATGAAATCATAAAATACACTGACAACACTACTATTTCCTCCCTCTAGCTTTCAAAAGCTGAAAAGTAGCTACAAAATTGCTTCTCAACTCTTGTCTTTTAGAAAATCTATTGACTAAAAGTGACAGGTTATCACCATTTCTGGTTGAACACATTTTCATCTGAATTGCTCCAAGGTATATATGAATGTATTTTCTGAGAACAAAGTTTTTTTTTTTAAATTCTCAGCTAGGGACTTTTTATTCAAATCATTTGTGTATCTAAAGACAACTATTTGATGACATTACATGAAAGTGTATATATAAAAACAGAGATAAATCAGGAAAAACTATTTTGAAATGGAGCTGAGTAGCAATTTAGATATACTGTAATTTTTGTAATGGCAGTAGGAACCATAGTGTTCCGTGAGTAGGGGCATGGAGGGAAGCAGTTCTGGAACACCAGCAGAGAACTGAAACTAATGATGAGTCATTTTAAAAATAAGTTTGTTTGCTCTGTGCTACTCTCTCCTGTGGTAATATTTTATGAGTTTGTAGGAGCAAACATAAATTTACAATGTAGTACTCAAATCTGTTGCTGACTATCTGCAGATCTGTTGCTATTAATTATGGTTTATGGAAAAATTCATCTTGTTGGATGAATATAAAGCATATTCACTGAATCTGTGGGCTGGAACAGACTGCCTTTTAAAGTCATCATCCGGGTGGCTTGGGAGCACAGTGTTTATATGCCTCATGCTCCAGTAGTTGGGTGGCCGGCCACATATGAGTGGCTTCAAGATGCTACAGCGGCAGGGCATTCACGAGCCGCACACTGCCAGAGCAACTTGAAACTGGCTTCAGGCTATGGCAGGGCTGATAAAGGCACCACTTTTCCAGTCCAATAGGAATGGATCTTTTCTGCTCCTATTTGGGCTGGGTTCAAGGTGGACTGGGGCCGTGGCGTGTGCCTGTGTGGCCCAAATCTGTCTTTGGTGGGGGCAGCTTGCTGCTCCTTCTTGCCTGTCTGTTCTGGCCCTGTGATGACATTTTCTCTAACTGCCTATACATTTATTCTGAGATACTGTCACCTGTATACTATAGTTCTGAAATAAGGACAGGGGGTTGAAATACCAGTTCAAGTTTTAAGTTACATTTTTCACATCATAGAATGAGTGCAATGTTGATGAAATAAAATAATATATTTGGTAAACAGTCCAGACAAACTGTTTGCTTGTATAGAGTTTGAGAAATTGATCCAAGTATTACTGTTAAGCAGAGGAAGATGAAATAGCTGCACATTCCTTTGGCTCATAGAATTATGGAATCATAAAGTTGGAAGAGATCATAAGGGCCATTCAGTCCAACCCCTGCCATGCAGGAATACACAATTAAAGGACCCTTGCAGATGGCCATTAAGCCTCTGTTTAAAATCCTTCAAAGAAGGAGACTCCACCACACTCCAAGGGAGTTTGTTCCACTATCAAATAGCTCTTCCTGTCAGGAAGTTCTTTCTAATGTTTAGGTGGAATCTCTTTTCCTGTAGTTTGCATCCATTCTTCCATGTCCTAGTCTCTAGAGCAGCAATAAACATCCTTGGTCCATCCTTAATATGAAATGTTTTCAAATATTTAAACATGGCTACCTTCTCTTCTAGTGACTGAGCATACCCAGTTGTCTCAGCCACTCCTCATAGGGCAAGACTTCCAGACCTTTCACCCTTTTAGTCATCCTCTTCTGGATATGTCAATATCCTTCTTGAATTGTGGTGCCCAGAACTGGACACAATATTCCACATGAGGTGTGCTCAAAGCAGACTAGACTGTTACTATTACTTTCCTCAGTCTAGAGACTATTGTTCTATGGATGCAGCCTAGAATCATATTGGCTTTTTAGCAGCTGCATCACATTGCTTCTAAGCTTGTAGTCCACTAATACTCTTAGATCCTTTTCGCATGCACTGCTATCAATCCAAGTGTCCAAATGAGTTGGCTATTTGTCTAAATTTCTCTTTGGTGATTTCCCTCATTTTGCATTTCTTGTATATGCCCCTTTTAAATCTTAGCTCAGTTGAAAGTTCCTTAGACAGCCATCCTGGTTTCTTTAGATACTTCCTATTTTTTCTGCTCATTGGAACTGTCTGAAATTGTGTTTTCAATATCTGACTTTTAAAAAAACCACCATCCATCATAAACTGCCTTCTCTTTTAGTATTCTTGATCACAGGATCACACTCAGTGTTTTCCTAGGTTTCCTGATATCAGCTTTCTTAGGAGATTATCGCACAGCTTTCCCCCCAGATCTGGGCATGGCTGAGACCTTGTATACTTCGGTATTAAGACAGGGTGGATATATTTCTTTTTGTTTCCTTCCCAATCAGCAGAGGTTAGAATGGCATGATCCCAAACCATTTTGTACTTCTTGGGCTAGGCCAAACCCACTTAGAAAACACCATGACACCGTTTTACATTTTTGTTTCCCACAGGCACTCAAGCACAGGTGAATGTCTTTCGCTGACAAGGTAGCAGTGGGAGGTGAAAATGAAAGCCCTTTCTCTTTCTCAGGGAAATTGGTCTGCAAAAAGCTGTCAATTTAAAAGTGACAGAGTGGCATAGTATTTCTTTTTGGTGGCTTCTTTCATATGGTTTCCCCCCCACACTCCCGCTGTCTCTCTGACAGTTGAAATGGCAGCAGGAACTTGAGATGAGAAATGAGCACTTTTGGCACCTGCCCTTAGGCACAAAATTAATCATGGAAGAAAACAGTCCAACCTCACAAATCCCTGGTGTCTACGGTCTGCCAATAGGGATTGCCCATCCCTGTAATAAGGAAACCCACATTCTATTATTCAAATTGTAAGATTATGCACTGCTTCTCCTGCAGTCCCAGAATTCTGGTCGTTCTTTATTGTCCTTGGTATTCTGTAGTAATTGAACCTTTATGCTGTTGATATTACTTCTCTGAATTCTTGTCTTGCACAAGTACAGAAGAAACTTTTGTACACAAGGAACATTATATTTATGTCTGTCTGTATGTTAACATTTAGTGTTCTCATCAAATATACATATTATCTATGAGACATCATTAAAGGATGTCTGAATCAAAATTCTTTGTTGTAGTTCTGAACAGTTGAGTTTTCTGCTTGTTTCTCCAGTGTTACTAGTCACATATTTTCTGATGCTATTTATTGTAGGATGCCATAATGTAGAAGTTATAATAACTGGAGTATAGTAGGGTTGCATCGGGGAAAGTATGTAATAAGACATCTACCACTCCTAGTGAATTTTTCCTTCCGTTCTCAGGTTTCTAGCATTGCAGTGCCTTATAACATCAGATGAGTATTTAGAAATACAATTTAGGCATTCTAATAAAAGGGCCAGTTAAAGGCTGCATCTGCATGACAAAGTGGTGTCAAATTGAATTATTTTTAACTGCCATGGCTCCATTCGATGGAGTTGTGGTAATTGTAGTCTGTTTTGGCACCAGAGTTCTCTGACAGAAAAGGCTATCTCATAAAACTACAAATCTTAGAATTCCATAATATTGAGTCATAACAGTTAAGCCAGGGTCAAACTGTTTTATTTCTGTAATGCACATAAGATCAGTGAGGAAAGTTAAAAGACACACAATCTGCTAAACACACATGCACACACATACAGAGAGAGAGAGAGAGAGAGAGAGAGAGAGAGAGAGAGAGAGACTACTAGGAACACTAGTACAGGGTCAAAAAGGAGGATATATACATGCAGTGAGGCAATGTACAGGATGAGTAGTATTCTAACCCAATATGTTTTTGTCAAGACTGTAGGAAGAACTGTGATAGGAAGAATGGTGCCTTTTCAAATAAGTATTAATGCAAAGTGGAAAACAATCAGAGGTGTCTTTTCACAGAAGGGGGTGAAGAGGAAAAAACACTCATGTTTATCATTGTTGTGTTGGTCAGAGAGACAGGAGTTTTTGATCATACATATTCTGAAGTAAAGATGGAAAGATAATCATTACTATTCATTTCCCAGTGTTTCAGAAACCACTGTGAAAAAAGAACAGAGCAAGAGCAAAGATTCACTGCAGTTTGGACAGGGGATGATTCTTTGCAAATATACCTGGTTGTTTTTTTCTGCTCAGAAAGTGTTTCTTGCACATACAAAACGTGTTTTGAGATAGTGTGATTTGCACACTAAAATCCACTGTTTCCTGCACACACAAAAAGGGTTTGTTTTTGCCCAGCAAAGACATGTGTATTTTTGCACACAATAATTCCTTTAACCATTTCTCAAAATGTGAATACCAGATCGATGCTGCACAGAGAGCTTCATATTCTCTCACAGCAGGGACAATACTGTGGAAACTATTTGTCTATGAAAATGAACAACATGAAGATTTATATCTCTACCCTGAAGCACTTTCTCCCTAAATAATGGTACCTCACTCCACATTGGGACCAAATCCAGAATGAGATACTGACTAAAGCTATTCTGCAAAGTATGTTTAGCTGTATATTATGTGAAAAACAAATGCTGAGGAACTAGGGCCTTCCAGAAAACACCTTTAGGCCTCATTCCCACTACCTTTTAAACCGGATCACACTTCAGTTTGAACCGGTTCAAATTACTCTGGTTCCCACTTAAATTGATTTGCTGAAGCAATTCAGTGCACCAGATCCATTTAACCCGCGTCTTTTTGACACTGATTTTTTCCGCATCTTTTTCACCAAAATGATTCAACACAAATGTGAACCAGAAATCGATTCAAATTTGCCCTTCGGCTAGCTGGAGCTGAATCGTTTGTGAATGTGAACCATAAGTGGGTTACTTTGATGCCAGAAAATGACAGAAAATGTGATTGGGCAAGTGTAGTGTAAACCACAATCCAATGTCAGATCGATCCAGCAATTAATGAGGGAATGAGGTCACATTGTGCAATGACCCTGGCTTATTCACAGAATTTTATGGATAGTCCATACATCATTATCTTCCATTTGTTACCTTCTTTTTAAACAGTTTTTTTTCATCATCATCATTATTTTTGCTAGGAAAAAAATCTTGTTTACAGAGGGGAAAACAGAATGGTAGTACAATAGCTTTTTAACTAGGAGCCCTAGGTGCTCACTAGAAATGGGCAAAATGCAGCCTAAGGTTTCATGTAGCCACCAAGGCCATTTTGTGGCCCCAAGGGCCCTTCAGGGTCTCAAAAGAACTGCAATTTTTTAAAAAAATTTGTCTTGGCCTTAAACTGCCCCTAAATGGTTCAAAACATGGTAAGACCCATGCCCCCTTGGGAATGTTTGGAGTCATTAAGAGGGCAAAATGTTGTGTGTGTGTCTGTCATGGGGGGAGCAGGTCTTGTGTTGGATGCAGCCCTCTAATTTTTCACATTTGTTCACCCTTGATCTAGAAGCACCCTGAAGTCATCAGCTGTGTTTTAGAAAGTTTGAAATGCAAGGATTTTTTTTTAAAAAATAGCTCAGAATTCAGCACATTAATCACAGATGTCAAAAAGAAAGCTGGCTTGGCAACTTTCTTCTATTTCATTATTATATTTATTTTTAATGACTGGACCAGTACACTGTATTTGAAATCACAAAACAGAATTGGGTGGGGTAGAAAGATATTTTGGTCTTTTCAGTCATTTCCCTGGAAAGCTACCTGTTCAGGCAGTGTCTGAGAGTTTATCAACATTTCATTGGTGCTAGTTTGCCTTCACTTTCCTCTTCCCCGTAGAAATAACAGCTTCTCCATACTACAGGATTAGTAACTTAATGGGGTCTGACATTTTTACACTTAACTGCTGTCATGGCATATCACTCCCTCAGTTCAGTATGGAGGTTAACATATGTTTACACTGGGCCTAATTTCCCTCAATACATCTCATTTTAGTCTTTCTGCAACATGTAATTTTCCTGTTGGCTTCTGAGTTTCACCAGTGACTGCTGACACACTTATTGGTTAGCAGCTTTTGCAGAACTTGAGGGATTTCTCAACAAAGTAGCATTATAGTGGCCTCAATTCAGGTTCTGTCAAAGAAAGCAAATAAACATTTGGGGGAATTAGTCTTTTTTTAAAGCCAAATTTCTTTCTTTCTTTAACCTTTCAAAGCAGGGCGTTTATGTGGCCTTCTAGAGATTGTTGGACTACCATCTTAGCGTTCCTCACTCTTTGCTACCCTGATTAGAACTCTTGGACCTTGTAGTCCAGCAATATCAAGAAGGCAACATGATTCCCACCCCTGCTTTAAAGTTTAGCAATGATAGAATTTTCAATAGCAGGAATGCTTAGAATTCCCCAGCCTCCTGTAATTTAAACTCATCTTGGAGTTATGAGACATTTATTCAATTACAATATCAAATCTAATTCATTAAACCCTGCCTTAATCATGTCAGCACCATGGGATGCCATCCTCTTGCCATGATGACAGTCATGGCTTCTTGCATATTTAGTAGACTAGTAAAGCTGTCAGGACTTTTAAAAAGCCCTTTAATCCCAGGAGTGGATTTAAAATGCCCACTCAACCATGGAAACCCACTGGGTGACCTTTGACAAGTCATACACTCTCAGTCCAGGAAAACCTCATGATAGCAACAGCCATAACAGTAGCAATAGCAAGTACATTTCTATACCACTTATCAGTGAACTAGCATTCCCTAAGTAATTTACAATGTGTAAGCCAATTGCCCCCAACAAGCTGGGTACTCATTTTACCGACCTACAAAAAGATGGAAAGTTGAGTGCACACTGGAGCCCTGCCTGGGATGGAACTCACAACATTGTGGCTACAATACTGGCATTTAACCACTGCGCCACCAGGGCTACTTGATAGCCTTAGGGTTGCCATAACTGAAAAACAACTTGAAGGCACACAGCAAAAACAGTCCAAAATTATTTTGAAGATGCTGTCTATTTAATTTTTTACCATGCTTTTTTCTCAGTATGAGGCAGTCTGACACAATATCTGTAATAAAACAGCATACTCTCGATTTTATTATTATTTTCTTACCAAACTATAAGCATACATAGATTGGAAAAGTTCCTTTTGTGGATTAAAAGTGGGAGGAATTTTTCCCCTTCTGCTCTGAGCTAATATTTTAGGCATGTTTGTTGTACTTTTAAAATGGTGTGCAAAAAAAGAAAATAAATGAACTGTCCATGCAGAGACTAAGGAGAGGGAGTGGAGGGTGGAGGCAGGAAGAATCAAACCCACTGGTGATGTGCCTTGACCAATTAACTCCCAGGGCTCCATCTGCAATGGCTGAGGAAAGGAGGAGCATTCAGAGACTAGCACTGATGTCACAAAGGAGGTGGGAGAAAGCGTATTATTTTCTCTAGAGTGGAGAGGCATGAAGGAGAGTGAGTGTAATCTGAGGCCCTTATCAGATGAGTGTGGAACTGGGGGTCTTCTGCACTGGGCGATTCGAATTCGCGTTATTTCGCAAAGTACTGTCATACCTGGGAGTCCTTCCGCATTGGCAGGATTCAAATTGGCCAATCCGCATTCGCGCGAAGTGCATTCAGTGCAGAATGTTTTGTCACACCGGTGCTCAACATGAGGATTGGCCGATTCGTATCGGCCCCCTCGCACATGCTCAGTGGTGCCCTGCATGGGTTGCGACCTTAAACGCTTCCGGGGTGAAAGGGGAGGTCCCGTCATGACAGCCCGGTAAACAGCTGGAGAGCCAGCTCATGCACATTAACAATCGCGATACAACGTGCCCGTTACTGTTTCCTCTCTACATTCCTGCTTGGTTTTAACGTTACCATGACCTTCCCTTGCAACAAATGGCTGTCAAAGAGGCTGGATGGCCATCTAAGTAAATGGGGATGCTTTGATTAAGAGTTCCTCCTCCTCCTCCCGGCTTGGGATCCAGCCTGGGCTGCATCCCAGGCAGGGAACAGGCGCGGGGCCGCTAGAATCGCGGTGATCGCCGCCGTTCCAACAGCCTCCTCCTCCTCCTCCCGGCTTGAGAGGCAGCCTAGGCTGGCTGGAGGAGGAGGCTGCTGGAACCGCGATTCAGTTCGGCAGCTTGCGCATTCACGTGAGTGCGGATTGGGCCATTCGAATGTTGGTATGATGGTATTGTGCGAAATAACGCGAATTCGAACCACCCAGTGCGCAAAACCCCCAGTTCCACACTCATCTGATAAGGGCCTGAGGTGGGAATAGTGCTGCTGCTACCAGAATGCAATGGGAATGGATGCTGCCTAGTGGCCAGCAAGAGCCACTATCATGTCACCTTCTCCTAGTGACACCCAGTGGGGTTTGAATACATTGCACCCCCATGGTGATGCCACTGTTAAGAACTACAGTCAACCCTCCTTATCCACAGATTTTTTTATCCCCGGATTCAAGCATCCATGTCTTGAAAATATTTTAAAAATATAGTCATTCCAAAAAACACATCTTGATTTGGCTGTTTTATATAAGGGGCACCAGTATGTGGAGAGATCTTGTAGCACTTTTGAGGAAGTAGACTGAAGTCTATGAAAGCTCATGCTGCCAATTTCTTTTCTTTCAGTTAGTCTCAAAGGCACTAGAAGATCTCTCCACATACTGACTCTACAGACTAACACTGCTATATCTCTGAATAAGGGACACCATTTTACTATGCCACTGTGTTTAATCCACAGATTTTGGTATTTTGGTCCTGGCACCAAACCCCAGCAGATACCATGGGCCCACAGTACTTCTTAATTATACTCTTGGTTTTGTTAATAGTCATTCGGTTTATATAGTCAGATTAATTTGTTGATTTGACTGTTTAATTTATCCTTAATCTCAGGCTATCTGCCAATTCTTAGGGGTTTTTTTAAAAAAAATTCTTCTAGATTCTAATTGCTATTATTGGCTGTGCATTTCATTTTAAATTTTAAAAATTATAACCCTGCTGCTGAATTAGTCCTGGTTTCTTAGGTTAGAGGGGTGAGTGTTGCTTAAAATATATGTTTGTATGTGTATTCTCACTTTCTTTCATTACTGTTTTTGTGTGTATATATAAACAACAATGGATATCAGATACACTCAAGTACCAATAAACTAAATGTATAATCCTTTGTATGCATTTATTTTGTTGTGTGAAGTGTCTATTGGTTTAAATTTTTAATTTAATCTCTCTGTTTTTAAGTACGTTCATGCGTGTGTGCATTTAATTCTTCCAGCAAGCCATTACTGCAGTTCCCATTTCTATTCCACAAAACAGTAAACACTTAATCTATTGCTTCTTTTATTGTATGCTTCTTGTGAAGTAAAATCACCATTTCTTTATTGCACACATAATTCACATTTTTGACTGAGAAATGGCAGCTTTTATCTCCTTAGTGGTCAAACTTATTTAACTACTTCAATTGCTCTTTTTTCTTCTCTTCTCCTTCTTCTTCTTTATTACAATGCAGTTGTTGTGGTGGTTAACTGCCTTCAAGTCAACTTTGACTCATGGTGACCCCATGAGTGAGACACCTCCTAGTCACCCTGTCCTCCATTGCTCTGCTCAGGTCTTTCAGGCTTAGGGCTATGACCTCCTTGATTGAATCTATCCATCTAATATGTAGCCTTCCATTCTTTCAGCTGCCCTCCACATTTCTTAGCATTATCGTCTTTTCCAGTGATTCATGTCTTCTCATGATGTGGTCAATGTATGACAGCCTCAATTTGATCATCTTGGCTTCTGGGGAGAGCTCAGGCATGATCTACTCTGCTCAGTTTGGTCAGCTTGGCTTCTGGGGAGAGCTCTGGCCTGATCTGGCTGTTTTTGGTATTCTCACCATTTTTCCTCAGCACCACCTCTCAAATGAATTGATTTTCTGTCTGCTTTCTTCACTGTCCAGCTCTTGCATTTGTACATGGTGATGGGGAATATTTGTGTGCACTTCTTCATTAATAGTTTGCCATCTTGACTGCACTGCTTTTTGTTGGAAGATAAGGATTTCTGTTTTCAGTTCCAGTAAAATTAATGAATCCAAATAGGAGTACTTTTGGCAGACAGAACAGGTTCTGTAGGGTGTTGGCAGTGAGAGCAAATCTATGTCCATTCCTGGAAGACCTCTTCATAAAAATTAGAGGCAACTTGGGAGTAGCAGTCACAGCAGCAGCAGTACCACCTAATGGTGCTACCACTACGACTATCACACCCAGGCAGATGTAGCCCCTAGTTTGGTGGCAGAACAGAAGGAGCAAAGTGTACTGCTGGAAGAAGCCAGGGATATCTCTGGGAGATCTCTGTGTTCTCAGTTCAGTTCATGAGGAGGATCTGGTAGCTGAAAAATGGCACAGTCATTCCCCTTGCCAGTGTCAAATGATTCATCTGATACCACCTTGTCCCAGTACTGATCCCCTGTTGAAAGGAAACCTATTTGAATTGCCACAAAAAAGGCAGGGCATTGGCAGAGACCACAGTGAGATGGGAGAGAATCCCAGGATTGCTCTCTGCTCTCTGCTCTCTGCTTTCACTGAAAGTAGTAAGAAAACAAAATAAAGTTATAGCCATATTGCTTTCCCAGTGCAGGTCATTGGGAAAAGACTGGAGATCTGGACTTTGTTTCAGATTAAGGATCTGGATTTTATCAGGTGTGGATCGATTTGGACCAAATCAGGCCTAGATACAAGTTGCCGAACTTGTCTCAGAGCCAAATTAGGGGCCACATGGACAGTTCTAGAAATCATCTTGATTTCTCCATTTCAGGAGAAATATGAATGGACCATGTTCTTTTCTTCTTTGTTCTAATGTTATCCTGTTTGTTTAGAGTGTGGTCATTGTTGGGTGAGCCATATACATTCATGAATACATCAATTGTGGCTAAATGCTTTTGTTTTTTTCTTATTTACAGCCCATTGCTTCATCCCATCTCACTCCGACTCTACATTTTCTATTGTTCTTGTAAACACATAATTTTAAAACTTGTAGTTCCTGTATTTCTATTTCCCGTAATTTTAGTTCGGATAATACAAGCTTTTTAAAAATCACCACTCAACTCTTCCTCCACCCCCATATATAAGTATACGATTTGTGTTTCAAATTTTTATAAGCCTTATTCATTTTATCAATATCCTCCTGCATATTTTATATACAAAATAGTTATTCCAAAACATGGTGATAGATTTATTGATTCTGCTTAATGCTTCTGAGTCCTCACACAACGTAGGCAGCTAGTTGAAGTCTATTGTTTCCTTTAGATTTTTCTTTTTGCTTGTTATATTTCCTGTTTTTTCTTGCCCAAATCTTTCACCTTGGCTTTTCTTGTCTTACAGAAACATCAGTATTTTAAAAAGCATTGTTGTTCTCTCAAGTGAAATTATTACAGATTATCCCTGCCACCATTTCAACAATGCATGTTGGAACATCAAACATAATTTTGTTTATAAATACTCAGAACAAAGCCTTTTAATTTAAAAAATTAAATGAACTTTCTGGGCGAAACTTCCAGTCTTTCAAGTGTTTACAATTCCTCATGAACATTGATCATGAGCACACAGTGGTCACAGTTTACTTCATCATGAGCCACAGTTTGTATTAACTATGTCTGGTTGTTGAAACCCAAATTATGCAGCAGACAACTAAAACAAGCAAACAAACACATGTATTCCACATTTCTGGCTTGTTTCTCTCCCCTACTTCCCCTCTACTGTTTCAGATTGAGCAACTAGGAAAACAAGCCATTAAAAAGCCATGGTTGTGATTTAAACAGAGTTCACAACACAACAACAAACCACATGTTTGGATTAAGATTTATGGCCAGTTAGCAGAGAAGGGTTCACTAATACAACAAGCCAGATTTTGATAAATCACACCATGGCTTATTGTGATGTGTAATTGTATTAATGATCCCCAAATTTTTGGGGGCTATTCTCCCCTTTTCTCTTGGGCAACAACCCTAGCATCCAACATCTAATTTTTGATAGTATGTCTACTGTTTATGCAGCAGCCAGACTGCCAGTCTTATCCATGCCCCGCTTGCCACCATCTCCACGTCCTCTGCCTCAACCTCTTATGTGCAAATATAGCAATGGCAGCAGCCCAGGCCTGTTCCTCCTTTTGTCCACACTGGGCTTATAGTAAAAGGAAGGCTGGCTGCTTGGTTGCTGCTCCCAGGGTGACTGCATGCAAAGGAACAGTGACGGTTCCGATGGTCAAGCAGCAATCAAGAAGCCTCTTGCCTGCTCCAGACTAGTGGCAAAGGCCAGCAGAGGTGAGAGGCTTATTGGTCACTGCTCAACTGGATGCTCGGTTGCTGCCCCCAAAGTGACTGAGTGAAAAAAGAGAAGCTTCTCCCAGGACAATAAGGACTCTCAATCTTTTCTTACATTGGACCCTTGTTATACGCTGGGGTTTGGTTCCAAGATCCCCTGTGGATAACAAAATCTGTGGATGCTCAAGTCCCACTAAATATAATGACATAGCAAAATGGTGTCCCTTATAAAGAAATGGAAAATCAAGGTTTGATATTGGAAATGTATACTTTTTTTGAACATTTTCAAACCATGTATGCTTGACTCTGTGTATAAAAAATTTGTGTATAAGAAGGGCCAACTGTATTTTTTTAAACACCTTTGCTTGATGTTTTCAAAACGTGGGTGGTTAAATCTGTGGATAAAAGATCTGTGGATATGGAGGGCCAATAAGTCTAATTCAGATTAGACTTATGCGGGGATGTGTTGTTGTTGTGTGCCTTCACATCTTTTCCAGTTTATTGTGACCCCAAGGCAACCTTATCATGGGTTTTTTGTGGGTGAAAGTGTATGACTCATCCAGGTCACCCAGTTAGTTTTTGTGGCTAAGCAGGGAACTGAACCTTGGTCTTCAGAGTTGTAGTACAACTCTAAAAAGATATTCCATGCTGTCTCTGTGGGATGGCTTAATTCAAAATAAGTATTGTTGTATCCCTTCTTACCTCTCACCTCTCTGTTCACTGTCTCCACTGATGACTGGCATGTAACTGAAGGAAACACATGGAATAAGTCACTTCCTAAAATTCCTTAATCTTCCAGTGCATTGGATTAAGTGCCACTTTCTTTTTTGGCTTTCTAAAATGTTTTGAAACTGTTGACTTATTGCATAGATTGATAGGACAGAAGAGGCTCATTAGTCCAGTTGCCAATTGATTTTAGCTGTTTTACTTAAATCATTCCAGTTATGCTGAACCATTATTTATTTGTACATCTATATTTTAAACCTCTTTTATTATACAAGAATAAATATCACATTAGAACGGTCTTTGCAGGAGCAAATGTACACATGAGTAATAAAGGGAGAATGATGGCTCTGCAGTCCTTCTCCTCAAGTGAACTGGCTGGAATTGAATGGAATTTACTAAAAAATGATGTGTTAGACGAATAATATGAATGGACCAACATTTTCTCAAACGTTTCCCCAAGCCACCTTCACAAAGCTGCAAACACAGTTGTTTTATATCCACACTGTTTGATTTGAGAGTATGATTATTTCTTTCTTAGAATGCATTATTCTACTAAGGGAAAGGATATGATGCAATAGAGAGCAGTTTAGCATATTTAGTAATTCTGTTCTATTCTGCTGTTACAGGGAAATTGTCAACTGAAAGTAACAATGCCTTTTTTTAAAAACTGGTTAAAGGTTCTGGATCTGAATAAATCTTTAAGGGAGGACACAGTAAATTTCTCATGAGTTTCAGAATGCCACACATCCCAGCAGAACCCACATCATAATCCCTGGCTCAGATCTCTTTGGACACTCTGATACATACAGATAGCTTGCAGAAGGCACTAGAATGTCAAGGGAACTTAGTACATTATTTAAAATAATGTAGTTAGTTGTAACTCTGCAGAGAATGAAGATGCCAGCCACAGATGTTGGCGAAACATCAGGAAGAAACTTTTCTGGAACATGGCCACATAGCCCGAAAAACCCACAAAAAACTACAAAGGATCTCTGCCTTCACATTGGAGTTCCAAGTACACATGGGACCTCTGGATTTGACTAAATATATGGAAGCATGATTGCTCTTGTTTAAGATCATGAGAATATGAACAAATATGTTATTCTTAAAAGGAATAATCATGGGAAAGAAGGAAGTAATAATTGCTTTGAAACATTTTCTTTTTTATATGAAATCTACACCTGACATGGAGATTTACAAGAATTTAATCCGATTCAGATTCTTCATTTAAAATAAACATTTCCTGTTCTTCAAAATATCTGTCTGTCTGTTTATATATCTTTAGACAACTGTGACTGTTACATTACTGTATCCAATAGGAGGTGTATGGACTTCAGGATATGGATATGGAGGTGTGGAGCCCACTTTTTCCTTGGTTCTCCTCTCTGTTGCTTTCTTTATCAAAAACCGTTCTAGGTTCTCATCATGTTTCTTGTATAAGCCATCTCAACATGAACTTCCACAGTGACTTTGGGGCTGTACAGATGGGCAGTGGGAATCTGCCCCTTTTCGTCCTGGATTGAGGCTGTGGCAACCATATGCCGTGGCCTCCTCTGGGAGCAAAAAGAAGCCATGAAAAGTGGCTTCTTTTTGCTCCCTAGAAAGTGTGTCATAGGCATGGTGGTGTGCCATGATGATGCCCCTTCCATACAGCACCGTTTGGGTGCTGCATCAGAGGTGCATCATCATGGCGTGCCCTGTGTAGACTGGCGCGCGCCACAATGGCATCCTGCTGGCTGTGGTAGGGCCTGGAGTGTGCAGACACTCAGCCCTCACCCTGTACACTGGTCGGCACAACAATCCCCTCCCCCTCTCACCATTCCCTTCTCCTTTTGTGTCGTGTCTTTTAGATTGTAAGCCTGAGGGCAGGGAACCGTCTATTATCCCCTCTGTTGTAAACCACTCGGATTCCCAGTGATTGGGCAGTATATAAATAAATCCTATTATTATTATTATTATTATTATTATTATTATTATTATTATTATTATATCTCCTTAGAATGTAGGGCTTCTAGTCCTCTAATGTAAAAGCATACAGGGTTCACAGCAAAGAAACAGAAGTCCCATGAGTGCCCCCTCCCCCAGTTGTCACTTTTTCCTTCTACTGGTACATGGTGATGGTCTACAGCAGAGGACATTTTTATCCATAGAGGCTTTCCACGTGATTTAGAAAAGCAATTTGTTAAATCTTGATGAGAGCTTCCAGGAATAGAGGAGAGTCCCTGTTTCAAACAACAGTCTTCCATATTGAAGGCAATGAGAATGGTGATGATTCAGAGGTGGCAGAAGTTACATATTGTTATCCTGATTTTTCCTCCTTGATGATGGAAATAACTCATTGTGTGAATGTTTAAAGAAATAAGATGGAAAGCTTTTTTGTTAAATGAAATAATATGGAAAGTGTAGACTTTCTTGGGGTGTTTTTGCTAGTTGTGCTGTTACTTTGCTTGAATAGAGAGTGGCAAAATTCATTTGAAATGTTACTGTAACCAAAATTTGGTAGAAATTCTAACTTTGTGTGTCTTTATGAGAGAGAAAAACAAAGGAAGCCAAGTGTGGGGAGAACTGTGGTAACTGCAGTGTCAGATTTCTCCAAGCAGGTATACGTTCTCCAAGCAAGAGCAACCCTTCAAACTATCATTCATTGGCATATAATTTTATCGTTTCTTCAGAATAGAAAAGCATGAGCTTTTTAGTAATGAATTATTTCATACTTCCACTAGAAGGCAGCATAACCAAACAATTCAGCTAGGTATATTCTTCCATCAATCCTTCCAGAAACTGAGAACCGTGCAAAGAGATTAAAGTGAAATGGATTATATGAAGACTATATATAAGGATATTAGCAAAATGAATGGACAGGAATTAAATATGATATTCTGGCCATGGTACCCAACAGATGTGTCAGATTCACAAAGGATATTTTTCTTTTAGCTCTGGATTGCTTAACAGCTGAATTCTTAGTAATATAGCAGAACCTGAAGTAGTTACTCTGCTTATAAATACTTGTTTGATGCAAATAATGTCTGATTATTATGCTCACTAACTCTTGTCTCTATACTTTCCAATATAGATGGTGCCCAGTATGATCCAAATAGAGAATAAATTGTTTCTGCTTATCTTAGGTTTATACTCATAGAATTCATAGAAGACAGGCAGCCGTGGCCAATGTTGGGTGGAATCAGTGCAGCCCCCTGCCCATCCCTTCTGAGCCTCTGAGCCTCTTTCCTCTGTTGTATGTGCCCCTGTAAACAAATCTTCTGGCTTCAGAGTGAGGGACAATGCTGTTCCTGTCACTAGTGTCAAATATGTTTCAGCTATTAGTCAAATTCACATCTGTTCATTGAATTACTGAAAGTGTCATCTTTTTCTTGGTCTCAGATAGTAGATTTCTCGGATCAGTTCTAGATGATCTTATACATTTTAAGGTTTTTTTAAAAGAGGAAGATGAACCCTAAAGTATTTGGTTTGTTACTCCTAGGATGTACTTTGAATTTACAGAAAAGCTATATGAATAAAATCACAAAAGCTGTGTATCAAACAAGGCACCCATTCAAATGGATTTTACAAAGGGGCCAGAGCATGACATAAAAGAAATCCAGCAGGTATAGGTAATAGCCCACAACCCCCAGTAGCTGGTCCTTAAATGTGGCACTCTTCAGTGCATCAGTGCCAAGCATCTTATAAATTGGGTCACATCAGTGGAGCACAAAGGAGAATTCAGAGCAGCTATTATGTACAGTAGCCACTTCTCTGATTGCAATCAATGTTACAAATTAGAGTGCTCTTCTGGCATGAGCTTTGTTGTAGAAAAAAGTCTTGTCATGTTGAGTTAGCAATGGATGGACACACGGCATCCAGGTGCCCAGATTCATTCTCAGGTTTCTGTATTTCATTTTGAAGCTGCAGTCTCACAACAGTTCCACATGTTCAGATCCTGGATTAATGGGATTTAATCAATTAAATAGATAATTTTACTCATTCATATATGTGATTTGGGGTGTGGTGTGGTGGGAAGACATTGCAGCTTAGATAACACAGAGTAGATAAGTTCTCTCTTAAGGCTACAGCTTTCAGAGCCCTTCAGCCATCATGGTCAGCTGGAGGATTCTTCTAAAGTCTTTTCTAGCATAGGGTGGGATGGTGGCCCTTTGAATGATTTTGCTTTCTTTATTAATGCATATAGATTTCAAGTGATAAAGATATTCCATGGACAACTCAAAACTCTTTGTAATACCTGCATCTTTATTTTGATTTATACATTTCTATCATACACTATATCCAAAGAGTAGCCATTCAAGATCTTCTAAAATGATTATTTCTGGAGCACTGGAGACTGATATTTCTGTTTAGTGATGTTTTGCTGATTAAGGAGGATTGGGTTTGTCTTTGCTTAAAGTGCAGAAGAATCTGCACTCATCCCTTATGTGGTAAACCCTTGGCATCTAATGATGAGGAGCAGCTTCTGGCCCTGGAAACTCTCAGAACATTTCCCAATCTTTGTCTCTTTCTGCATTGTTTCTGGCTCTAATAGGAATCCAGCTGTGATCTTGGGATGTGCAACATGAACACAGACAGAACAGAGGTACTAACGATATGATTCCTATGCCCAGCCAGGGAAGTTTGCCAACCTGTCCTGGACAGGGTCACACTTCCCCTAAAAGACAAAGTTCGCAGTTTGGGAGTACTCCTAGATCTGTCTCTGCAGTTGTCATCTCAAGTAGATGCGACGGCTAGGAGTGCTTGGTACCAACTTTGGTTGATACGCCAACTGCGTCCCTGCCTGGACCAAAAGGACTTTGAAGCAGTGGTACTCGCACTGGTAATCTCTAGTTTAGATTTCAGTAATGCGCTCTACATGGGGCTACCTTTGTAGCAAGTTTGGAAGCTTCAGTTGGTTCAAAATGCTGCAGCCAGATTGGTCACGGGAACATCTAGGATTGACCACATAACACCAATATTAAAATCTCTTCACAGGCTGCTGATCAGCTTCCGGACCCAATACAAAGTGTTGGTTATTATCTTTAAAGCCCTATATGACCTGAGTTACTTGAGGGAACACCCCTCCCTATACAATCCGCCCTGCACTCTCAGGACATCTGGGAAGAAATTATTAGAGTGTGCAAAAACTAGCTTAACAACAACTACCCATAGAGCATTTTCTGCCATAGCCCCCAAGTTATGGAACGACTTGCCAGAAGAGATCTGCCTTATTACCACCTTAAGATGCCTTCAAGAAGGCACTCAAGACAGATCTCCAAAAAGCAAAACTTGATTTTGTCATTTTCTATAAAGGACGCTATTTTATTACTGCATTGTATATAATAGGACTTGAGCATCAACAGATTTTGGTAACCACATGAGGTACTGGAACAAAAGCGCAGTGAATACCAAGGGCCCACTGTAGCTGTTTTCACTTTTGCAAGCTGCCTTGAGTCCTGAACTGAGGAAAAGGTGGGAAATAATTATAAATCATCATCATTATCATGGCTGGCATTCTGTATTATGTGGATTTGTAAGATAGATTTACAGATCTTTAATCACTCCATATTCAAGAAGACTACATAATCTTACTGTAAAACTACATAAATGCTCCCTGTCCTGGTCCATCTTAACTGCCAGCAGCCACATTGGGCAAAGAAGGACCCTATCACATGGGGTTAAAACCTGTTTACCTTTCCTGAATTCATTCCTATTTCAGGAGGCAGCTGAGTGTTAACACAAAGAAATTACCACTGAATCACTGCCTAGATCCATCCCTGGTGCAGCCCGAGTCCTGTAAGCCACTTTGGCGGTTATTTTTAGTAGCTGAAAACTTCCGATTTCTAAAAATGGCTGCCAAAGCAGCTTACAGGACCCGGGTGGTGATTTGGTGGTGATTTCTTTGCGATAACACCTGTTCAAGTCTTGATCAGAGCACAAGGAGAATCATGCTTCTAGCCCTCTCCCATCAGTAAGAGTGCTTCACTTTTAAGCCAGGCACCTGTTGCAATTCCTCATCGATTACTATTGGGCAGGGACCAGAAACATTCTCCTTCTTACACCCCAGTCAGCAATTGAACAGATCTCTTTCACTTGATGCAGCTGCCAATGTAGAATACTAGCAAATAATAATAATTTATAATTAAACGTAGACATTTCTTGGTCTTGCTTCCAGGTACATGTCCATAGGTTTGTAGCCTTTGTTAATATCTGACTGTTTCCCTTGGTGTATGCGTGATGGAAGTGGGTGAATGAATATGATTTGGTAATGGAAAAACAAACAAACAAATAGAAATGTCACATCTTAAGCATACGTAAACTATAATTATGTAATCAAATGGTGATGATTAATAAGACATATGGCTTGAGTCTACATAATGCACAGTTTGATCAGCCCAGGTCACGTTTATATTAGTTTCAGTTTGCTTCCTTTTCTTTCCAATTACTTCCCAGTATATTGTATGACCTCTCTTTCACACCGTGCCATACACAGAGTCTAGTTATTTAAATTGTTGCTGAAAAGACATTCAGGCATGGTAAAATCTCCATCTATTTGGTTTGGTGAAAGCCTTGTAATTACTATTATCACACATAATGTCTCAGGAATGCAGTCCAAGGTGATAAATTATCCACTTTGCTCCATTTTAATATTTATTTTTAGATATAGATTTTTTTGTCACTGATCTGCTCCGGCGAATAAAACACATGAACTCCATCACCATGTATCAGAGGGATGGCTGTGACCTTTAGAACTGCAGCATCAGAAGACTCTCAGGAAATATATGTTTGGTGCATTTAACAACACTACAGTGAATTAGTGAATATCATCATGCCACAGTGTCATCAAAATATAGCACTGGGAATGTGGGTGAAAAGTTCACAAATATGAAAATAGCACAATATGTGTTATGCATTTGTTATATCTGTATGCCAGGTGAATGATCTAGCCACAGGATGGCATTATTAAAGGGCCACTGTCATCTTGAAAATCACTGCAAAGTCTGAAAACGCCATTCCTTTTTAATTATAACTAGGATTGACATTACATTAACTGGAAATGTTATTGAAACGTAGAAAGAAACTTTAAAGAAAACTTGGGATTACTTTCATGTATTTCACAGACATTCATTAGTAGGACATTTCATTAATTTCTTTTCAAATGCAATAAGTCAGTTCCTTCACTGTCCAGAGTCTTTCTATAAATATCTATATCTTAAAAACATCTTATTTAAAAGTTCTAATGAGGTTGTTGGGTTGGTTTACTTGTTGTTAGTTGTTGTTTTTAAAATTGCTTTAACAATCTTGCCGTAAATCACCCAATTAAAAAGACTGGGTTGACAGTCTCTTTCTTCAAGTCAAGTGAGAACTGGGAGTTGTCATTTAATGTAACAATTTATGAGTTGTATCAGATGAATAGCACCAGAAGGAATAGCTGTAGATTCGCTCAAGAATTACGACGGCTGTACTGAAATATCTTCTTTTTCTTTGGTCTCATGAACAATTTATGCCAAACTGTTCTAGAATGCTCTGGGAGATGGTGAACGATTACTATAGGGCCAGAAATACAATGAGAAAGAGCTGCCTGAGGAGGAAGACATGAAGATTGATGGCAACAGCACCCTTGCCATTCGCATCTGTTGGACAACAGAGCTGTGATTTTCAGCATGTGGCCTTCCTTCTGCTTCCTGAAGTGGCCTCCAACTTTCACAATAGATGAAAATGGATGTTCAGTTACTGGTGTTGAAGCTGAGACAGTCCAAGTAGGTTCATTAGATGTAGGACTTGGATGGAAATGGAGGGGAAGCAGCATCTTTTCACTTCAGGCAGAAAAATATCTTAGGCCAAACCTGGGTCACTTACAGCATTCCCCTTTCTTCCAAATCCAGATCTGCTTTTTTGCTTCCTTGGAAAAATAAAGACCATCTTATTTTCCTTGCAGGTCCTCATCTCCTTGTTCAACCAGACCTGAGCCAGTAATTTGCCAAAGGATAACTAGCCTGTTTAGGATGCTTCCTTGCAGTCCTAATAGTCTGAAATATGCCCAAAGCTTACTGAACTTCATTCCTGGACTTGCCACTATTTTATTTATTTATTTCATTTATATGCCGCCTTTCTCCCAGGGTTGGACCCAAGGTGGCTTCCAGGGATAACAAATTACAAATGTTTAGGTTTTTTTTTAAAAATAAATCAAAAATCCCCACATTATACACTATAAAATAATTTGAAATCACACAAATGTAACATACATTTAAATAAGAACCTTCCATGCTTAAACATTCAAAGCTTGCTTAAATCAAAATGTCTTTGCTTACCAGCAAAATGAGAGCAGAGAGAGAGCCAGCCTAGCCTCTTGTGGAAGGGAGTACCAGAGGTGGGAGCAACCACAGAGAAAGCTTTTTCATGACCTCACCAAGTGAGCCTGCAATGGTGGTGGGACCAAGAGAAAGCTTGTCCTGAAGCTTGCAGGTTCGTATAGGAAAATACAGTCTTTCAAATAGCTTAGACCTAAGCTATATAGGACTTTATAGGTTATGACCAGCACTTTGAATTGTGCCCAGAAATCATTAATAAGAAAAGGGTTCCAGAAGGCTCCCCTGGTTATGATTGCATGGTGGGAACAGAGCCAGGAGCCCAAATCCACTTCCATAGTGCCACGGAGGATTACACCCATGGCACTTGCATGACATTTGGGGGCACTTAGATGATATTTATCATATGGAAGGACCTCCATGTGATAAACTCCATAGAGTGTGTTATAGTAGTCCAAACAGGATGTAATGAAGGCATGTGTCGCAGTAGCAAGCTAAAGGAACAGGTGCAGCTGGTGCACTAGTTATAACTGTGCAAATACACTGATGAAACCTGGGCATCCAAACTCAGAGCTCAATCCAGGAGAACATCCAAACAGCAAGCCTGAGATTGTTTGCCCAGTTTTTCTTCCCTATGGCCATAGTTTCTCACCTTTTCCTTATTTCAACCACTGCTATTTCTCTGTGTAACAAGTACATAGACCAAGGGAGCTGAAAATGGAAGTCCCCTTTGTGCCCTAGATAGCTGTTAAACTGTCAGCATTAAAGGAAGGCTGATTCTGACAGATATGTCAGGACAATCACCCTGTATTTTAATAACCGTACATCCCTGTATCTTAAAGGTTATTTAAATCACAGATCTGAATGATTTTAAGAGGATTTCAGTACTATATTATTTAGCTACAGAGCATGGAAAAGTGTTTTCTTTTTAGACTTAAATTCCCAGAATCCTCAGTCCATCTTCCAGGGCAATTTTGGGTGTTATAGTTATCTACGGTATAACAAGCTCTGCAGGGCTGTGTAATACCAAACAGCAGACTGATCTCTTTGGACTATTATTTCCCCATCTGAACCTTAGAGAAGATTCAAGCGTTTTCTTTCTTCTTCATCTCTTTGTTGAAACTAAGGTCCCCATGTTGAGTTAACTATGCTATGTTCTGTTATCTACTGCCCATTCAGCCTTGTTATCTTGGCCTCAAAGCCCCTAAATGCTGACTAGCAGACTGAAAACTATTTGCAGAAAGGCTGCCTAACAACCTTCCCCACTGCTTACCATGATCGCTGCTTCACACAGAAAGAACTCTCCAGTAGCATGTTGACTCAATTTGGTCAAACTAATTGGGATTACTGGAAGAAAGTATGCCTAATTCAATTTATGTTGTGTTTTTTAAAAAGGAAAGTGGCACTATTTTTAGGGATAAGGCAACACATAAACATATTTAAAAGCCTCAGTTCACTTTTATAGTACCTTTTAGCAAAATGTTTGTATAAGAACCTATGCCCCTGACATTAATTACAGCATTTACCTGATTTGTCATCAGGAGCGATGAGTCAAGGAGCACCCCCAGACTGCCAACACAGTCACTGGAGGAGAGTGTGACCCCATCCAGGACTAGGGGTTGTGACCCAATTCTTGGTTTCGGGGCTGCTACCATGAGCACCTCCATCTTGTCCGCATTCAGTTTCAATCTGTTTTTCCTCATCCAGTCCATTACTGCCCGAAGACATTCATTGAGAGAAGAGACGCCATCAGAATTTGAGGCCGATGAACGAGACATGGAGAAATAGATCTGGGTGTCATCAGTGTACTGATAACACCCAGCTCCATAATTTCCTGACTGTAAGAGCTGTCCGACAGTGGAACACACTTCCTCAGAGAGTGGTGGAGGTCTCCTTCTTTGGAGGTCTTTAAACAGAGGCTGGATGGCCATGTTGGGGTGCTTTGATTGTGAGTTCCTGCATGACAGGGAGTTGGACTGGATGACCCTTGAGATCTCTTCCAACTGTGTGATTCTATGATTCTACGATTCTATAATCATGGGAAGTGAATTCCAAAATGTCTGACGTTCACCAGGATGAGGAAGACTGAAACAATTTTACCAGTTTTACTGCTCTGGATGTTTTAAAAGAATAGTCATTTAGTGAGGGTCTATAAAACTTTCTACTGCATATTTAAAGAAACTATAAATATGTCATTACATATTGAATTATAGACTCTTCTAGAACAAAGGCACACAAATGTGTGTTAAATATCACAGTGACAAGCCTGTCTCTTTTGAGTGGTTATATGGCAGGATCACACAGAAAACCTTTACTAATCTAATTTTCTAAAATATAACCAAAAAAGATTTATCATCAGCACTTGAGGGACAGAAACTTTTATCTGAGCAAGATTATAGAGCTGATATCTGAGAATTTAGTAAAAGGTCTCTCTTTAAGATTAAGACAGTTTTCAAAACACAAAAGCCATGTACTATGTCATCCACCTGTAAATACAAAATACCAGAAAGATCTGTCATTGAAGAAAAGATAGAACAGTCTCACTTGGCCAGTGCCTTCCAAATGCCTCAGATTTCAATTTATATCAGTCCCAGCAGCAAGAGAAATGGTTAGGAATGCTGGAAATTGTAGTAAAAATATTGGGAATCTGGAGAAGACTGAGAAAGGATTAAAGTTGACACAGGCGAAATGTTTATACCCTGGGATTAATTTATTTCCCCTCTCACAACAGGGTTGACCTGATGATACATATTTCAGTGAACAGACTTGCAAAGGGTTTACCATTGAGAATAACACACAAACTGATATCAGTGAAGAAAGGTTTTCAGCATATGACAACAAAAGGATAGAAAAGACTCTGATGAAACTCTAAAAAGATGTAGTGGCACTGCCACGAAAAAGGCCCTGTCTTTGATGTCCTGGTGCATCTAAGAAAATAGCGGATGAACTAAAAGCCCTAGCAGATCTCTGTAAGACTTTAACGTGATCAGATTTTAGATCAAAGGCAGACATTTTTGTTCCAATAGCTCATGTGGGAAACTAGTGTGGTGTAATGGTTTAAGTGTTGGACTAGGAGTCTGGAAAACCAGGGCTTGAACCCAGCTCAGCCATAGAAACTCACTGGGTGACTTTGGACAAGTCACATTCTCTCAGCCTCACATAAAGCAATGGCAACCCACCCTGAATAAAGCTTGTTAAGAAGGCCTGTGACAGGTTCACTTTGGAGCCACCAAAAGTTGGAAATTACTTGAATGCACAGAACAGCAGATGTGTGTGGCAGTGGGTGAGAGGCTTTACTATGTATCTTCAGACATACAAACATACACAGATATATAACCTTCCAACTCACTTTTCCATCCTCAGTCCATCCTCTCCATCACCATCCCACCTATTCTTAGTGTTCTGGAATAAGGTTTAGAACTCTCCTCTCTATGCGTGGAAAGTGGGGAACACACTGGTGACAGGCACCAGAGACTTGATTTTCAAAGCCTCTTCCTACTTGCCATGGGCTGACCCTGTTTCACACCAGGAGTGAGAAATCTTTCCCCCCCCAGCCTATCAAATTCCCATCTAGCAGGCTGGAAAGATAGGTATGGAAGGATGACTCCCTCTCAGTGTGCCTCCTCCATTTCGTTGCCAATGATGGTATTGGGTACGCGTGCAGGCCACATGGAAAGCTTGCAGAAAGGTCATATATTTTCTATATCTGTTGCAATCAATTAAACAGGCCAGGAATTAAACCGAACTACATTCATTAAAATAAGCCCAAGCACTCCTATGCATCCTATACAAAGCAAGTACCATATTAAGCAACATTAGACAGAAGCTCCTTTTCTCATTATGTATTTTCATGTGGAGAGAATTTTTCACCTGGCAGATACTTTTTAGAATATTGGCATAGTGGCATCTTTTCTCTTGTTAAGGACTATAATTCAATTGCCCAACAATCCTTTTTTTCAGAAGGAATTCAAGGCAGAAACTTTTAAAAAGATTAACAGTTAGTTTCAATGGCTGGAAATATGTGCAAATATTATGCAAGAATGAAAACCAATGCAACTCAGTGGAAGAGAAAAACAGAAAGATGCTGGTCATGGTTCTGTACAGCCAACTTCTCTTTGTTCCAAGCATTTGTTGTTGCTGTTGCCTGCCCTTGAGTAGATCCCAACTCATGGCGACCCTGTAGATGAGACATCTCCAAGTCTCCCTGTGCTCCACTACTCTACTTAGATTCTGCATGCTTAGGGCTGTGATCTTCCTGACTGATTCTACCCATCTGGCATGTGGTCTTCCTCTCTTTCTGTTGCCTTATACCTTCCCTAGCATTATAATCTTTTCTAATGACCCATACCTCCTCATGTTGTGGTCAACAACTTTAGTTTCATTATCGTTGCTTCCAGGAAGAGTTCAGGTAAGATATGGTCAAGGAACCATTTGTTTGACTTTTTGGTTGTTGATGGTATCTTTAGCACTCTCCGGCACCACATCTCATATGAGTTTATTTTCTTTCTGTCACTCGTCTTCATTGTCTGTCTTTCACACTCGTACACACCAATGGGAAATACAATGGCTTGGATGATTCTGCCTTTAGTGCTCAATTGTATAACTTTACACTTTAGGATCTTGTCTAGTTCTTTCATGGCTGCTCTTCCTCATCCTAGTCTTCTTTTTATTTCTTGACTGCAATCTCCATTATTATCAGTGTTTGATCAAAGATATGGGAACTCTTTAACTATTTCAATTTTCTCATTATCTAGGCTGACTATAGATCCTCTATAGTCATTATTTTTTGTTTTTTATGTTATTATTATTATTATTATTATTATGCTTTATATAGCGCTGTATATTTGCATAGCGCTATACATACAAACAATAAAATAGATAAAAGTAAACCTGCTCATGGCGTACAATCTAAGAAATAATAGCATAATACATATAAATAATACATAACAATACAGGAAAGGGTTCAATAAGACAGGCAACAAATTAAAAACGTCAAATAGCAAATAATAGTCACGCAATGCCTGGGAATGCTTCTCTGAACAAGCAGTAAGCCTGCCATTGTACTTTCTTTTTTGATCTTTCTTTTTAGATGTTCCAAGTCTATGATGTTTTCCGCTACTAGTATGGTGTCATCCACATATCTTAGATTGTTGATGTTCCTTCCTCTGATCTTCACTCCTGGTTCATCTAAATCTAAACCTGCTCTGCATATGATGTTTTCTGTGTACAAGTTGAACTAGTAGAGTGATAATATGCCACTTTGCCTGACCCCCTTTCCAGTTGGGAACCACTCTGTATATACTAGGTGCCATTTCAAGCTTATGCGAATGTGATATGTGCTCTCTTCTCTTTCTGTAAATGATGTGTGGGAAAGTCCTTACTAAAATGTTTCCCTGTTATTTTTGTAGGAGAGAGAGAGGCTGCTCTCTGAATCAGCTCTGGGTGGATTACAATTGCCTTTAAGAAGCTTGGGTAGAAGAAAGGGTCTAGGACATTGCTGGATGCTTAGCTCCATAATTGTTGCCCAGGTTCTTGCCCTATGCTCTGAGTAGAAAGAGGTGTTAAGGCACAATTCCAAACCAAAATGTAATGCATGAGAAAATGTTTCCCTGAGTAATGCTATTTTTAAAATGCCAGGGTGAAATGAACAGCAATTATTTTGGCAGGATGTTCAGACAAGGTCTTTTCAAAGAAGTAATTTATTGAATGTGATAAGTTGAGGAAAAGACATAATTGGCAGAACATGGAATAAGAACAATGTTTAGCAAGAGCTGAATTTATTTAAATGATTGTCAGAGATTAGTTACATTTACAGGGGCCTTAGAATGAAAAGAGAGAAGACATAAATGTATGCTTGTGTTTGTGCTTTTTTCCCCCTGAGAAGGGAGTAAAATATGTTTTGGCATACATCAGTAGTGGGGAACATGTGGTTCTCCATATCCTGCTATACTACAACTTCCAGCAGCCAGAGCAAGCCTTGGCATTTATCAGAAGGGGTCTTTGCAGCTCAGATCCGGAGCGTCTGTGGATCAGGCGATTCGCATTCACGTGATAACGAGAATGTATTTTCATACCTGGTTGCTGTTCCGTTGCCCTTCTGAACTGACGGGGAATCGAATCGAAGGAAGTCACGTGATGCGGATTCAGGCAAAGCGGAGTGAGTGCAAATTGTATTTACACACTGGTGCATACCATGGGGGATTCAACAGTTTGAATTGGGACCCTTGTGCATGCCCAGTGGGGCCCTGAAGGCATCCTGAACCTTTGCACTTCTGGGGTTAAGAAGGGAGCCTGGCCCCACTTTCACAGGAATGACAGCTTCCCCTTTATTACTCCTTTCTATTTCCCCATCCCTGGCAGCCAAATTCAAAGCGTCCTCCGTGTCAGAGCCCCCATTCATTTCATCCACATCTACATCTATCCTCTTGTCATTCTTCTCATCTATTCCATCTACATCTCTCCTTCCCTTTGTAGCAGTTGCCTTCTCTTAGGTTGCATCCACACTGGGGAGATAATCCAGTTTAACTCCAGTTTAACTGTCCTGACTCAGTGCTATGGAATTCTGGGAGTTCCATCTCTCCCTCCATCCTTATGTTTCATTTCATTCACATCTATAATCTGGATTGAAATCCCTTTCCTCTGCATCTGCATTAGGAAATAATCTATTTCAAAAACATTAATATACATTCTTATAGAGATCTTGTTGCACCTCTGAGACTAAATGCATCTGAGGAAGCAGACTTTAGGAAAGCTCATGCTGCCAACTTCTTTCTTTCAAATAATAATAATAATAATAATAATAATAATAATAATAATAGAATTCAAAGACATATTTTGGAGCACCTAGATGCATCTGAGGAAGTGCTGCAAGAGGCAGCAGTGGAGGATGACCAGGGTTTGATCCCTTGCTTGGGTGTAAAAAAACCCCACTGGGCAAGTCACACTCTCTCAGCCTCAGAGCATGACAAGGGTGAACCCCCTCTAAACAATCCTCCCAAGGAAACCCCTTGGGCAAGTCACACTGTCTCAACCTCAGAGGATGGCAAAATCAAACCCTCTCTGACTAGGGTTGCCATAAGTCCGGAAATGACTTGAGCACAGACTAGAGATGTGAAGGCCCATGAAAAGAACTAGGATAAAGACCATTTTTTGGCTCTGGTTTTCCTGAATCATGATAAAATAAAATATTCCATAATTGATTGTCTACCTTTTCAAACCCCCCCCCCATTTACAATTTCCCCCAGATTTTTGCCCTACAGTTGACACACACAGATGCACACATCACTACCATCAACAACAAAGAAGCTGTGTGTGTGTTGTGTGTGTGTGTGTATATATATATATATGTGTGTGTGTTTGTGTGTGTGTATATGTGTGTGTGTGTGTGTGAGAGAGAGAGAGAGAGAGAGGCAGGGAGGGAGAGAGAGCGCTCGCTGGCCAGGCTGCTCTGCAGAAGGTGCAGAGGGGAAGGAGAGGGAAGGAGAGAGAGAGCTCCAATGGAGTGATGATCGCTCCCATCCCCAGTTGCCCTGAAAGGGAAAAAGGGCCACCGGAAGCAAATGGGGCAAAATTCCACCAGGGCATCATGGGAGATTTGCAACCTGGGGGTCTTGCGATGGTGTTCAGGAGCACAAGCAAAATGGGCTTCCACACCAGACCAGTTCACAGTGAGTTCGAACCGAGCCCCAATGCGAATCGCGTCAATCCACTTATTTAGCGAACTCGCCAAAACTCGCCAAAATGAGGAGCCAGTAAGGATTCAGTTTAGAAGTCCCGCGGAAGCCCCATGGAAGGGGCTCACATTTAAAGCAACCAGGTATGAAAATACATTCTCGTTATCATGTGAATGTGAATCGCCCGATCCACAGACGCTCCGGATCTGAGCTGCAAAGACCCCGTCTGATAAACGTCATAGTTTCTGGTGATGAATCATAGGAACTGCAATCCAACATCTGGAGAACCATACTTTCTCTATTATTATGTTAAAGGTTTCATCTACACTGGAGAATTAATACAGCTTGACACTGCTTTAACTGCCATGGCTCAGTGCTATGAAATTCTGGGATTTGTAGCTTTGTGAGATATTTAGCCCTCTTTGTCAGAAAGCTTTGGCGCCACAATGAACTACAAATCCCAGGGTTCCATAGCATTGAGCCATGACAGTCAAAGCACTGCCAAATTGCACTATTTCTGCACCTGAATGTTACTATATACAAAACAGAATAACTCTGTGTGTGTGTATGTGGGGGGGGGGGGGAATCCTGCAAATTTTACTTGGAAAGAAAACATATAGTTGGCCCACTATATCCATAGATTCGGTATCTATGGATTCCAGCATCCATGACCTGAAAATATACTTTTTAAAAATTCCCAAAAGCAGACCTTGATTTTGCAATTTTATATAAGGAATACCATTTTACTATGCTACTGTATTTAATAGGACTTGAGAATCTACAGGTTTTGGCATCTACAGATTATGGAACCAAACCAAGGGTCCGTTGTACATACTGAAGCTACATGAGTAGAAGAATTTCCACCGAAGAAAATATGGAAGAGGCTAGTGTGGCTGCAGGTGTACATCCTAGTGAAATTTGACTATGAATTAACAATACGGCTGACCCAAAACATTTTATTGCCTGAGCCCAGTTACACAATGATGCCTGCACCATTCTGTGTATTGACTTGTTCTTCAATACTGATGATAGCACAGCATCTTCCACAATACATGAAGTTAGCAGTTTAGCTTAGTACAAACCACATGTCCAACAGTATGTCCAACAGTATGTTGGCATCTTTGGCCATCTATTGTTTGCTTCACTGTGAAGCATGGCCAGCTGTGTTAACATATTTTGAGGTTTCCCCCCTGTATGTTTGCTTGCTTTAATGGTTCCATGAATCCATGGTTCCACATGGAGCCCTGATAGGGCAATGGTTAAATGTTTGTACTGCAGCCACACACATACACACAATTATTCTGTTTTGTATGTAGTATCATTCAGGTACAGAAATAATTCAGTTTATGAGTTTGATTCCAGGGGCTCCAAGGTCCACTCAGCCTTGCATCCTTCTGTAGGTCAGTAAAATGAATACCCAGCTTGTTGGGGACAATTAGCTTACACATTGTAAACTGCTTAGGGATAAACGGTATAGAATGTGCTTGGTGTTGCTTTTGTTACGAATAAATTGCTTTGCCATAAATTTCATTTAATAACAAAGAATCTACTATAAAACTGCCATCTCTTCAATAAGCCCTTTATCCCCCTGTCTGTTCTGCTTCTGGAGACCTCTGTTAGTATAGGGAAAAGGTTCAAGAAATGGCATTATCTAAAATTAGTACTAGAAATGTTTCCCTGTATAGGCAACCCCCTTTCCTAAAAAGGCTAAAAATGCAGCACGAGTGAGAAACTATAGCATTTTTGTTAGGACTGGGGGGAAAAAAGTGCAATAAACTGGAATTATTTACCAAAAATGTCCTGAAGATGGCACAGTAGGTACATTGTGATAGGGAGGGGTTTAGGGTCATAATGAAAGCAAAAGGAATATGTACGTATTTTTTAAAAAAGACTTCTGTATGGGTGTCCATCAAAGAATAAACAGAGAGTAATGTTCACTCTTCCTAAACATTATCACTAAAACCTATTTTAAAAGTGGAACCCAGGCTGTTAATTTTGTACTACCTAAAAGATAAAGGATAAGTAGATAGAACTGTTGCAGGCTTGTTGTCAGTTATAACGGGTAAGGGCTGGTTATGTTCCCATTGTATGTCTTTTATCAAGAATATCCTTTGTAATTGTAAAACAGCTGATAACCCCATCTGTTATCTTCTGCCTAATGTATAATCTTCATCTAAATGCCAATTTTTATTAGGAACATTATGAGTATGGGAGAGAAAAGATTACTTGCAAAATCTCTGTTTTATTAAAATACAAAAATGTTACTGCAGGCTTTTTTTTAATAAAAAAGGAGAAAGCTGAGCATCAGCTTGAATTAATAAATGAATGAGTCTCTTATTTAACACATGTAAAGAAATGGCAACTGCAGAAGCATTTCACTTCTATATCAGACTGTGTGGCGAAATGATTTAAGACTGGCTTAGAAAAATATCATGGCAGAAAAGGAGAGTACGGATTTAAAAAGGACCAAGTGAATAGGAAGAAGCCATTGACAGTGAGAAGATATGAAAAAGAACATTTCTTATTCAAGCTTTAGGCTTGATTCTATGAACTTCTAAAAGTCTTCAGAACCTTAGGCTGAAATATCTCCAGGAGGGGACAAAAGCCCTTTCACCACTTATAATTCAGTATGAAGTTGGTATTTCAGACACTTTTTTGTTCACTCCTCCTCACCCTTAGCTACAGGAATATCTCATGTTGAAGACTATGGACAGGCAACTGCAACCACCTTGAGGGATGGATTTTATAGCTCCAGAACAAATATGTACCTAAGAAGTAATGCATCAATCACAATGCCCCCTAAGTCACCTTCATGGCAGTTCTTGTTGATCTAGGTTTGGATTCCATTATAAGAATGGATGGATCAATTCTAATCTGTGTCTCTTTCACATGTGTCGATTCCTAAATATATCCTGTTCAACTTCTACCATACTGTATAATTTTTAAAAAATGTACATGAAAATTAAATATGCAGTTCCAGAGCAATCCTAACTCATAGATGTTCTGGCTGTACTAGGTTAGGAGTAGGCACAAGCCTCTTCTGCTAGCAGATATTCACATCTGCTTTATGATCCTGGATTATCTGTTGACAAAACAAGCTCCTGGCAAAACTGATCCGCTGACTAAGATTTGCTGGCATAGGAGCCAAAACTGGTTGAGGAAGAGGTGAAGGAGAAATTGAGTTATACCTGATCTAAACCTTCTTCGGCCCAGGAACACAGGCATAGTTCTGATACAAAGTTAGACCAGGGCTTACTTAGTGTAGTCCTAGGTAATTTCCATCACCATGAGTCTGAGAGTGGTTTTCATTTTATATGTTATTCTTACTTCTAGTTCCTAAAAGTGTCTCGACAAATACATTCAGAATTGGTTAGCAAATCCTCCTGGAAGTCAGTAATGGCTGTTGGCTTCCATATCAGTAGAGTATTGAATCTGCTCTGGGTTTTAATCCATACTTGAAGGGAGTTGTCTACTGAACATTATTTCACAAATAGGTCCAGCACTTTGGATATCATATTTAATTTTTGGGTAACCCTTACAGTGCACTTACCATCCGACTGACATGGAGGTCACTGGCTGCCACTGGTAGAAGTGAGGGGACATGATGTGCCATCTCTTCAGAGGACATTGTGTGAAAGAAAAGATGGCTGCTACCGTGGGCAGAACTGCTTCAGAGTCTGAGGCCCAAAGCAGATAGCTCAAACGACACATGCCCCCGAAGCAGCCGAAAGCTGCTCTGGGCCTGGCTAATGCAGCCTGAAGCTGGCCTGAAAAGAAGTGGCAAAAAGCTGCTCCTGCTGGCAGCCCATTCAGGACTGTGACAGTGGCTGGTTTCAGGACCATGGTGCCAGTTGCCAGTCACCATGGTCCCAGAGTGGTTGCAGCCAGAGCAGCCAGAGATCCCTCCATTTGGCCTGTCTGCTTCACCCCAAGCTATGAGAAAAGGACCAGGGCTTTTTTACATAGCACAGATACAGTAACTGTACTATGATTCCACTTCAAATGCCTTGGCAACATCTGATGCAATCCTGGGATTTGCAATTTTGCAAAGATTGTTTAGGATTCTCACTCAGAAAGATCTACTGCCTTTGGCCAAACTACAAACCACAGGATTCCTTAGCATGTAGCCAACTCAGATAAAATGGAATCATAGGATTTTATCATATTACTTACCTCCCGCTCTACTCCTGTCGCCCCAGCATCATCGATCTGTGAAGGGAGCCTCCTGGTGGGATCGCGGACGGTGCTTTTAAAGGGGAACGCTTCCGTTTTTGTCATGGAAGCGTTCTTGTAATTGTTAGGAAAAGGGCCCTCTTTTAATAACGGATTAAATAGTTATTTAAAAAGGGCCCTTTTTAAAACAATTACGAGAATGCTTCCATGATGAAAATAGAAGCGTTCCCCTTTAAAAGCGCCATCCGCAATCCCACCAGGAGGCTCCCATCGCAGATTGATGACGTGGGGTGACGAGAGCAGAGCAGGAGGTAAGTAATGTGATAAACTCCATAGTGGTATAATTATATAGTGTGAAATGGTTTCACATTACAACTCCTTCCTATTTTAACATAATTCCATAATTTCTCTCCAGGGTTCTCTACAGCATAGAAAGGAGGAATCAACAAGGATAGTCCCACAAACATAGTTTTGGATTTCCCATATTATCCCAGGACTTCAAGAAGGAGTACCCCTGCAACTATGAAATTGTCCTTGGTGATTCATTAAATGTGGATCTTAAAATAAACAAGATATTAATTATTTCCATGAGCAGCAGAGCTTGGAAAACTTACTTTTTCGGCTACAGTTCCCAGATTCCCACTCCCAGCCAGCATGACTACTGATCTTATTGGGTGGGGTATCAGATAATTGTAGGCCAAAAACTTACAATTTTTCAGAGCTTTGTGAAGGAGCAACAGTTATATTGACAAAGAAAGGAAGACTATCTGTATAGGAAGCCTTGGGGGAAACATAAAATACTGGGAAAGAAGTGAAAGAGCAGAAAGGGATAATAAATGCGCTCAAGGCTAGGTAATGGAAAACAATGGTGAAATTATATGTGTGTGAGTTTTAAATTAGTTTTTGGACAAAATGAATGTGTGCCATCAGTCTTCTCCATGTGCTTGTGCCCTAACATTTCCAAAATGGTTTTGATTCAAATTAAAGATCCAGAGGACATTTAATAGAAAAGGTCGGCCTGAACGAAAATAGGCTGAGAAATAGGGTTCCCTCCATCCTTTGCTGTCGGGTACTAAGAACAAATCAGCCTCTGATACACAATGAAATCCTCACTATATATGCAGACATAGCTTCCCATGGAAGACTACACTGGTTCCAATGAAACATCAAAATGTGTGGCACAACAAACATGTTGATTAATTAATACCTGAGTCCCACAGACAACCATGAGACACACATATTTATTGTTTACTAAAATACATGATTTTAAAATAACCTCTCCAAAGTTTACTTGATTAGCTTCATTAACTCAGTCAAATTGGAAATATTAATTCAACTCTAAGAGATATTGAAATCAATGGGATATCAGCACTTGACTGTACTTTGCAAGTCTCACTAATTAAATAATGTCCAGGATCATTTCACACTAAGTGAATTTCATAATAGAGGCATCACTTTTCCTGATGGCATATGATTAACACATTTTTGTGTGTTGAATCATGAGCAGGGCACACTATAGCAACTTGCCACTACTATAAGTTTCTTGCCTCATCTGCATTTCACATGCAGATCTGCATGTCATCTGTGTTGGCCTTACAGAACAAACATGTATTTTCCTACAAAAATGTTTTAACTGAATAGGATATTTGCTCTGTAAAAAAGACAAGCTAAATCTTCTCTATGTTGATTTACTTCTAAATCAGGAGTGGGAATTCTACAGCCCTCTGTATAGTTTTGGACTACAATACCTAGCAGCCATAGCCAGCATGGTAAGAAGTGCTGGAAATCGCAGTTCAGCAACATCTGGCAGGCCATACAATAACCATCCCTAAATCCAGTTGGTAGTCCCTATTAGAGCATCCTATTAAATCAACCACTGAATGGTATGATTTAATACTTATGTGCATCCTATTGCTTCAATGGGCCTGCTCCAGTTGAGTCTAGCAACTGGACTTATTTGGGCCATTCCCTTGAATTATAAGATATATTTTGATTTTTTTGGGTTAAAATTTGTAGGACATTGGTGAACCAATATTTATGATAACATATCATCAATCTTCCCTGCCACAGAGTGTCATATTCTACCTCATCACTTCTGAATCATGAAAACTTTCTTTATGGATTTTAGTCCTTTGGCTTGAAAGAGAACTTTGATATTTTAGGTTGGAGTTTTTTTGTGAATATTTCCTATATTAATATTTAAGTGAAACACAGTAAAGGCAGATCGACAGTCCTTCTTAGGCAGCAGAATCTCAGAGAGACATTTGTGCAACCTCCAAGCCTGAAATACCAGCAACAAAGAAACTCCAGCCATTCATCTGTCACTGTTACCTTTTATTTATTTTTATTGATTTGTTTAATTTATATTTCATATTTCTCCCAGTATGGGAATCAAGGCAGTCATCTAGTCTTGTTCATCTACAAATTCAATATGCAGTCAACTGAAACTTGGGAAAGTATATTTTGGGTGGTAGCAAGGGTGAGGGAGATACAACTCCTTTGCTAGTAATTTTGGAAATTGTAGTCAAAAAAGTAACTTTTCCAAGCTGTTCAATCAGCATGGGGATGGGCAACTTGAACCAATTTGAACCAAAATGAGTGGAGGTTATTTCTCCATCCATGTAAAAATTCCTAATGATTCTCCACATTTTATATAGAGCATGTGTCATGGGTTGTTGTTGTTGTTATTATTATTATTATTATTATTATTATTATTATTATTATTATTGATTGTACACAGGAAAATATGAAGCAGCATTCTGCAGGAAAAAGGTAACATATACACTGTAGCAAAAAAGGTAACATAAGTACTTAGCCCCTTTTTTGCACATATTTTTACTTATATGTGTAATCTTAACCCTTCCTTTCTTAATTTGAATAGAATGTGTAGGTCTCCGTGAGCTTACCTAACTTGAATAAAGTTCAGCTGAAAGCAATGGGACTTACTCTCAAGTAAATGAGCTTAGTATTGGGTTGGAAGGCTAGAGTGCTGAGTTACGGAAACATCGTTTTCAATTCCCTTTGTTTCTTTAGCTCTTTTCTGCACCATCTAGTTGATGGATGGATAGCGACAGCAGGTGATTAGCCACTTTCTGCCCAAGCTTTCCCCAATACACTCCATTGTCATTATAACACTGTTTTAACCATTTCCTCCTCATTAATATTTAAATAAAATGGTAATACTTTCCAATCTAGAAGGAAATCAAATTCAGCCTCACTTATTACTGCGCTTTGAGAGTTCAGTCTGTATTCCTGGTTCAAATAGCTATTCCTAGTTAACATGAAGTTGAAATTCTGTATATACTGGGCCAGGTTTTTCAGTGTTTAATAATGGTGCATATCCTGGTATAGTATGCTTTTTGTCTTTTAATGACCCAATGTCATTTCACTGTCTTTCATTTCATGTTAGTCAAAGTAACTTGACACCTTGTTCTTTTGACAGCTTTCATCTTTCCTGGTTTTCATTCTTTTTTTTATCGCACATCTAACCTTCAATATATCTTTTAGTGTACTCCCTTAATCCTTTTAATTCTAACCTTCACTTTTGTATTTTCTTTCTTCTATACAGGCCTTTAGCACCCTAGTCCTAAACACATTAGCTGTGATCCTGACGATTGCGTGGGCGAAATTGGTACTTTCTCTCAAGGTTTTCTCTGGCATTGGCTCCTAAATGGTTTGCTTAAATGAATCAAGAAACCGTCAAGCCTGTCATGCAATCCTTGGGACTGCAATAATGACACTGAATTAAGAGCCATTGATTTCAGTCTTTGAACCCTGTGTCAGTGATTAGATCCCTATGCTGTCTTTCAAAACAAACTAAATAAATGTTACTTTCCAAACTACAAATAGCTCATACATTTGTGGGCCTCAGGCCATTGTTTAATATCCCATACATGTGGTATAGGGACAAGTGCCTAATGTAGTGTCTTTATGAGACATTGGCTACATCTACTACACTACTTTAAGTGCTATGGCTCAATGCTGTGGAATTCTGGGATTTGTAATTTTGTGAGATATTTAGCCTTCTCCTTCTGAGAGCTCTGGTGTCATAACAAACTACAAATCCTAAGATTCCATAAGTTGGAGCCATGACAGCTAAAGCAATGTCAAACTGCATTAATTCTAGTGTAGCAGCAGCCTCTGTAGCTTCCTGTCAGAGCTGGTGCTATTGGGGCTAGGAGAATAGAGCTCATAGCTGTCATAGACCATCCTGGGATGCTTGAGCCACAATAGCTGCCCAAAGGGTCCAGGTGTTAGTGCCAGCCTTGCAAGGAAATATTTGTACCTCATAAGTAAATGACATACAGTAATAGCAAGAAAGGCTATGACACACACATAAAAATCAATGCTAAAACTCACATTTTATCAGAAATTGTTTGATCACAGATTAATCAGTGCAGAAAAATGACAATACAGTGGCCCCATAGTATCTGCTGGAGTTTGGTTCCATAACACCCCATGGATACCAAAATCTGGGGATGTTCAAGTCCCATTAAATACAGTGGTGTGGTAAAATGGTGTCCCTTATATTGTTGTTGTTGTTAACTGCCCTCGTGTTGATCTCAACCCATGGTGAACCTGCTGATGAGACATCTCCAAGACCCTCTCTCCTCCACTGCTCTTCCAAACGCCTGCAAACTAATACTCATAATAGAGTTCATCTAGCATGTCGCCTTGCTCTCTTTCTCTTTCCCTCCACCTTTCCTAGCAGTATTGGTATTTTAATGATTCATCCTTTCTCATGATGTGCCCAAAGTACTCCAGCCTAAGTTTTATCATCTTGGCTTCCAGGGAGAGTTAGGCTTGATCTGTTCTAGGGTCCATTTCTTTGAAGATTTTCACATCAGAGCTTACTGTGGGGTAAGTGCTGGTAAAACACCAGTAAAACATCGGGGAAGCACATGTGTGTGAAAGCCTGACATGCTTCTGAAACATCAGGGAATCATCCCCTCGCCTCTAGCGTCCTTGAATCATTCACGGAGCAGCAATTTCCTATGAATGGAAAGCTAGTTTTTTCATAGCTGCCTTCTCCATTCTTACTCTTCTGATTTCCTAGCTGCAGTCTATTTCTATCAACATTTGATCCCAGATATAAGAACTCTTTTACTATTTCTATTTCCTCATTGTCTAGTTTGAATTGTGTAAGTTCTCCATGATTGTTATTTTTGTTTTCTTTATGTTCAACACTAAGCCTGCCTTTGCACTTTTTTAGTAGTTGTTCTAGGTCTGTGAGTTTTTCTGCTAGTATTGTGGTGTCATCAACATATGTCAGAGTGTTGATATTCCTTCCTCCTGTTTTCACTCCTCCTCCTTCTGTGCCCAAGCCTGCTTTTCTTACAATATGTTCTGCATATAAGTTGAACAGGTAGAGTAATAAGATGCAGCCTTGTCTGACCCCTTTGCCAATTGGGAACCATTCTTTTTTTCCATGTTCTGTTCTGACAGTAGCCTCTTGTCCTGAGTATAGATTCCTCAACAGGGCTATCAGGTATATTGATACTCCCAAGTCTTTAAGGGTGTTCCATAGCCTTTCATGATCTATGCAGTCAAAGGCTTTGCTATAGTCTATGAAGCAAATGCTGATTTTCTTTTGGAATTCCCTGGTGTGCATTATTAGCCATCGTATGTTTGTGATGTGGTCCCTAGTCCCTTTTCCTTTCCTGAACCCTGCTTGGACCTCTGGGATTTTTCTCTTCATGTATGGTTGGAGTCAATGGACCCTATCACATGGAGTTAAAACAGTGGCTTACCTTTCATGAATTCAGTGCTAATTTGGGAGACAGACAGATCCTATCACACAGGAATCATCACCCAGATCTGGCCCGGATGCAGCCCAGGTCCTGTAAGCTGCTTCAGCAGCCCCCTTTTGAAAAATGGAAGTTTCCGACTTCTAAACATGACCACCGAAGTGGCTTACAGGACCCAGGCTGTATCCAGGATGGACGCAGGTGGCAATTTCTGTGTGACCTGGCTGCCTCCTGAATTAGCACTGAATTTGGGAAAGGTAAGCTGCTGTTTTAGAATTTTGACATAATTTTGCTTCCATGGTAAATTAGTGCTATGGTCCTGTAGTTGCTGCAATCTCTTGTGTCTCCTTTTTTGTGATGGGGATGTATATTGATCATTTCCAATCTGTTGGCCATTCCTTTTGTTTTCCATATCTGTTGACATATGTTGGTTAGCACTAGAGTTGACTCTGTCAATGTGGACTGCAGCAGTTCAACTGGAATATCATTTGTTCCCGGAGGCTTGTTTTTTGTTATTTCTCTTATTGTGGCTTCCACCTTGCTTTTTAGAATATGGCTCTTTGTTCCATGTGTCCTTCAGGTTGTCATCTCCTTTATATAACTCTTCTGTGTATTGCTTGCAACATCTTTTTATTCCTTCCTGGTCTTGAATTATGTTATTTTTATTGTCATAGAGTGTCTTAGTCCTTAGTTTGAACTTTCCTTTGATTTCTCTTTTGTTCTTCCCTTTTTGTTGTCTTCTATTTTTCTGCATTGATCACTGTAGTAGTTTTCTTTATCTTTGCGCATTAGCCGTAATATTCTTGGGTTCATGGTTTTTAGTTTATTCTTATCTCCTTTTTGTTTTGTTTCTCTTCTTTTCTTTATTTCTTGTAGCATTTTAGCTGACATCCATGGTTTCTTCTCTTTCTTTTTGATTGTTGGAAGTGTCTGTCTGCATTCCTCTTTTATTATGTCCCTGGCTTCAGACCAAAGCTCTTCCGGTTCATGGTCTGTTATGCTTAGTAGTGCAAATCTGTTCCTTATATTGTCAGTGAATTCTGCGGAGATATTGTTTAAATCATATTTTGTTATGATGCCTGGTTTTGTTTTCTTCTTGAGTTTTACTCTTATTTTTGATATGAGTAATTTGTGATCTGTATCACAGTTGGCACTGGTCTAGTTTTAGCCACCAGTATGGAGATTCACCATCTTTTATTTCTGATTATATAATCTATTTGGTTTTTGTGTTGGCCATATGGTGATGTCCATGTGTATAACCATTTTTCTGGTTGTATGAAAAAATGTGTTTGCAATGAATAGGTTGTTGGCTTCACAAAAATCTATGAGATACTTACCTGCTTAAATTCTTTTGCCCAATCCAAATCTGTTCACTGTGTTTTTATTCTTCTTTGCTTCTTCTTTCATTTCCAACTATTATATTAATTATATTATATTATATTATATTATATTATATTATATTCCAACCTTATATTAAAAGGCAAAATCAAGGTTTGCTTTTGGGATTTTGTTTATATATATATATATATATATATATATATATATATATATATATATTTCAAGCCATGCTTGAATCCATGAATGAAGAATCCATGGGTAAGGAGGGCCAACTGTAAATAGCTGATTTGGTGTAAATCATATGTTAACATCAGTATACTTAGGCTAAGATCCAATCTTGTCAGAATAAAAAGCTTCACCAGTACTCTTATGGTTGTGCTCTGGGGAAAAGTGTTCTTTTTCTTTCTTGGCTGTGTGGTGGTGAATGGATAGCTCCTGGCACAGCTTCACCTTCTGTCCCCAGCTGAAGTTGCATAGCCAGGAAAAAAGAAGAAGCTTTACCCTGCCTCCCAGCTGTAAAATGGAAGTCAGATGGGGCTTTGACACACAGATGGCACTTTTCCCTGTCAATGAGGAAAATACACTGTGCACAAAACATTGTGTTTTGCACACAAATACATTTTGGGGAAAATCAAATTTTTCACCAGAAAGTCTAAAGTGCAAAAAGCAACTCAACACTAGCAATAGCAATAGCAACTTCATTTATATACCGCTTCATACTGCCTAAGCAGTTTCTAAGCAGTTTACAACTGTAAGCTAATTGCCCCCAACAAGCTGGGCACTCATTATAGTGACCTTGGAAGGATGCAAAGCTGAGTTAACCCTGAGCCCTTGGCTAGTATTGAACTCACAGCCTTATGGTTTGTGAGTGAATGGCTGCAATACAGGCATTTAACCATTGCACCACCAGGGCTTTCACCAATATTTAAAGTGTGCAAAAATACTCATCAAACATTCCATTCTATCCTATTTTTATTTGTTTTATTTATATGCTGCCCTTCTCCAACATTGGGCCCAAGGCAACTCCCAAAAGATGCTTGTTTTTAAAAAAATACAATTTTAAAAGTACAATTAAAAACATCACTTTATCAGAACAAGTTAAAATATAAAATCAAATTAAAAGTGTACAAAGCAAACACCCCAATAAGAATCCAATATCACACATTAATATTGAGAAGTGCAGAAATATACTTTGTTTCCAAGGGTAAGAAAAACTGAATATTTTTTCACATAACTACACTGTCTGCATTAATAACTTGATATTACAGGAAAAGCCAATGTTTCACTGTTTCCCATAGATTTCTTTTTTTAAAAAAATAAATGAATGAATTTCAGTGTGATGGGATAGGAAAGGATTTGCTAAATTCTAGGAAATTAGAATTCCTATAATATGCTTTGCCTAGATCAGGGCAAAACATTTTTCTGTCTGGAATGAACAAAATTGTCTCCCCTTTTCTAATGTACAGCAGCTGACTACACTGATGGTTGAATTGTTCTGCAATACTGGTGACAGTAGTGTATACAGCAGTGATGGTGAACCTTTTAGGCACCAAGTGCCCAAACTAAGCAGCCTTCCAACACTTGTTTTTACCCTGTGCCAGAGGTGAGACTTCTGGGGGGGGGGGATGTGACTTCTGGGGGGGACCTCTTCGCCCTCGTACCTTCCTGGCCTTCAGCTGCTTCTCTGGATGCAGTTGATGGCCTGGGAGGAGGAGGGAAAGGTGTGCCCCTGTTCCTCCTCCCCTCCCAGCTCCCTTCCTGGCTTTCATCTGCCTCTCTGGAGAGGCAGATGAAGTCCTGGGAGGAAAAGGAACAGCCACATGCCTGTCTCCCCCCCCCTCCCCCGCCTGCACTTTCCTGGGCCTTCAGCTGCCTCTCTGGAGGTAGCTGAAGGTCTGGGATGGCTGGGAGGAGGAGGAAGAGGTGCACATATATGGTCATGTACATGTAGTGTATATATAATATAGTCTGTCTGTCTGTCTGTCTGTCTGTCTATTACACAGCAGGATGAAAGCAAAAAGGCCAAAGCAAGTGGCTCTTCAAAATAATTTAATTTATTAAATACTGGTAGCAAAATATGTATAATCCAAGCTTTTCCAAGTTACGAAATAATAAATATTGCATATTCCTTTTACCCCATTACATTTAAGAATTGGTTTTAAATCCAGATCCCACAAAATAATAATAATAAGTTTTTATTATTTAAATGGTTCTGCACTATACAGAAAGAGGAAAAAATCTACCAATTATTGCATATCTTTGCTGTAGATAAGATTAGTCACCTAGACATGCAGTCCTATGCATTCTTACATGACAATAAGTCCTATTGAAACCAATAGGATGCACATCTGAATAGATGACAAAGAATGCTCCATAGATAAATTTTCTGTAGGGACAACTCTACTTGGCTGCATAAGAGGGCAGGAGAAAAAGGCCATCTCTGTTAACCTGGTTAAAGTCAACAGTCTTTTTGCTTCTCCCTTTTAGAAGTGTCTCATGCATGGACATTTTCGTATAATCATTTATTATTAGGTAGCATTGTGTGAGACATGGATGAAAAAGTATTACCTTCCAGATTTTGTTGGATTGCATCTGTCATTGGGATCCATAATTGATTATGCTGACTAGTGTTGATGGGAGTTGCAATCCAACAGCATCCAGAAGACCATAGTTCCCCTGTCCCCAAATAAATCTTACTGTCTGAATTTGCTATGTCCTTTTCTAACTTCTTTCTTTTTTCAATATTTTTAAATCTATTAGCTGAAAGAAACAGGGTATGCTGAGGGGTATTTTGAGCATATTGTCATCGTCAACTCAGTTTTATCTGTCCATAAAGATACAGGTGCCTTCTCAATGTCATGCTATAACAAACCTCATTATATTGGGAGGATTTTGTTGTGCGCTCTCCCAGCTTAGGATAATATATATATAAAAAATCCTCATTGAGAAACTGTATTGAAAATAGGAATTTTTACTTCCTGCCACAGGGCATGTCTTATATTGTGTCCTGGACTTTTTTTTAGTAATAAATGTTAAGTAACCTTTTGAGAGATTTAAAAACCCAGTACATTGATGGTACTGCATAAATAATAAAAGCTGCTAGTTTATCCTAGGGACAGCCTCAGAGATCTCTTGCTGGAGAGGAAAAGAGAAAGAAAAAGAAGTTCCATTTTTTTTTAAAAAAAACAGATCAGCTGTACACATAATAAATCTGAAAGCCTTGCTGTGTTATATCCAATTGGTACTCTAAAGGCAAAGGTGAGTTAGGTTAGCCAAGTCAGCAAGACTGAGCTGATGTTCAGCCTATAATTTGTCAAGAATTTTTTTATACCAGTCTGAAACATTGTGAACATAAATGCATATAAGGGAGAGGAATACCTAGGCATGCACATAAGTGATTCGGAACAAATAAAAGTAAATCTTTTATCACACAATGCACACAGGCTTGGAAATTCACTAAAAATATAGTGATAGCCACCATTTTTTAGATGCATATTGAAAACTAACTTTGTTCAATCCACCATCTAATTAATGAACAATGTAATTCCTATTTAATGAACAATGTAAATGTTTTATTTTAACACTTGCTTCTATTTTTATTTATTTTTACTGTATTTTGCTTTGAAAATGTTAGAGGTCGGGTTTTATGAATATAGTAAGCCCTTGGTATCTGCTGGATTATGATTCCAGAACCTACCATAGATACCAAAATCCATGAATGTTCAAGTCCCATTAAACATAATGTCATACTGAAATAGTGTCCCTTATATAAAATAGCAAAATCAAGGTTTGCTTTTTGGAATTTATTTATTCAACAATTGATTGAATAAATCAGCTCTAATTAGAACTCCCCAACAGAATTCCAGCCATTAGTATCAGAAGCATCTTGTCCCACTGTATCAAGTGCTAAAAAACATCCACAATTTGAAAACATTCCGAAAAGATATAAATTCCAAAAAGCAAACCATAACTTCGCTATTTTACAGTATATAACAACATTTCACTATGCCATCTTGCCATGTAAAAAAAGCAGCCTTTCGCCTTGCATGTAGCCAACTTCAACAAAAACTCTGAGACATTCAGAACAAGTGGTGGATCAATTTTGCAGAAAAGACACAACGTTGTGCAGATCTGGGTGATTCCAGAGGATTTTACGAAGCTCTTAAAGCAATGTTTGGACCTACATATCAGGTCCAAAGCTCCCCATACAGTACAGATGGTCCAACGCTAATTACAGATAAAGGTTCCATTCTGAACCAATGGACTGAACATTTCCAAAGTCACTTTAGTGTCAACTGAGTTGTCCAAGACTCAGCTATTCAACATATGACACAATAGCTGATGAAAAATGAATTGGACATAGCTCCCACTTTGGAAGAAACCCTCAAGGCCATACAGCAGATAAAAAAGGTAAGGCAGCCGGGATTGATGGAATTCCACCTGAAGCTTGGAAACATGGAGGTCATGTACTCCATGCTAAATTCCACGAGCTCCTTGTGAGTTGCTGGGAAAAAGGTGAACTGCCATCAAATCTCCGAGATGCAGTCATCATCACCCTGTATAAGAAAAAAGGAGCAAAATCCGATTGCTCAAACTATCGAGATATAACACTGCTCTCCATCGCTGCAAAAATCCTTGCAAGGATACTCCTGAACAGATTAGTTCCTGCTATTGCAGAAGAACTTCTCCCTGAAAGCCAATGTGGCTTTAGAGCTAATAGGAGCACTACTGATATGGTATTTGCCCTTAGACAACTGCAAGAGAAATGTAGAGAGCAGAACAAAGGACTCTATGTAACATTTGTCGACCTCACCAAAGCCTTCGACACTGTGAGTAGAAAAGGTCTGCGACAGATCCTGGAACAACTAGGATGCCCCCCCCCCCAAATTACTCAAAATGATTTTTCTGCTACATGAAGGCCAGCAAGGTCAAGTCAGGTATGGCAAGGCTCTCTCGGAGCCCTTTCTAATAACTAATGGTGTGAAACAAGGTTGTGTTCTGCTCAAACTCTATTTACAACCTTCTTCAGCATGATGCTCTAAAGGGCTACGGCAGGTCTTGAAGAAGAAGACGGCATTTATATATGCTACCGTACTGATGGTAGCCTGTTTAACTTAAGCCGCCTGAGGGCTCACACTAAGACTCCAAACTATCTAGTCCGTGAGCTGCTTTTTGCTGACGATGCTGCCCTCATTGGCCATACGGAAGCAGCTCTGTAGTGCCTAACATCTTGTTTTGCTACAACTGCAGAGCTCTTTGGACTGGAAGTCAGTCTGAAGAAAACGGAAGCTCTCTACCAGCCTGCACCACAGGAAGAACATTACCATCCCCACATCACTGTAGGCAAATCTGTGCTCAAGTCCGTCCAACAGTTCACTTCCCTGGGAAGCATCATCTCCTCAGATGCCAAGATTGATAAAGAGATCGATCACAGACTAGCAAAGGCATATAGTGCATTCGGAAGGCTTCACAAAAGAGTCTGGAGTAACAAACACCTGAGGCGAAGCACAAAATTTGTATACAGAGCCATTGTACTGTCTATTCTCCTTTATGGGTCTGAAACATGGGTCACCTATCACCAACACCTGCAACTCCTCGAACACTTTCATCAGTGCTGTTTACGCACAATTCTAAATATACACTGGACTGACTATGTGACAAATGTTGCTTTCTTAAGCAAGCAGGAATCACTAGCATTGAGGCCATGCTATTGAGGATGCAGCTACGCTGGGCAGGACACATTTCTAGGATGAAGGACCATCACCTCCCCAAAATAGTATTCTACGGTGAACTCATCACAGGTCAGTGTAAGAGGAGCACTCCAAAGAAGAGATACAAGGACTCCCTGAAACAACACATCAGGCTCGGCCAAATTGATCACCAACAATGGTCCGCCCTGGCCTCACATCTGGAGGCATGGAGACGCACTATCCATGATGCTGCAGCCTTTTTCGAAAGCTCACGGTGAACGAGTCTCAAAGAGAAACGACAACGCAGAAAGAACAACAACCCGGAAACATCACCCAAGGAGACTTTCTGCTGTGCTTTCTGCAACCGGACTTGTTTATCTCGGATTGGCCTTTTTAGTCATCAACGCGCTTGTAGAAAGCGCAGGATGAATCCTTCCTGAATCTTCATTCATGAAGAAAAGCCAGATATATATATATATATTTAATGGGACTTGAGCATCCACAGATTTTGGTATCCATGGGAGGTCCTACCTAGGGCCTGCTATATTTATAAACACCTAAACTCTAAAATTGTCAAAGCAAAATAAAAATTTCAAAGCAAAATAAAAAATAAATAAACACTACTAGTATTGTGGCCAATAATGGAAAATGGATACTTTAGGGATCAGTATTGTGGAATCCAGGTTCTACCATAGTGAACAACTTTATTTTAAAAAGACACACTGGAATTCTGCACTCTTCAGCCATTCAGGTTTTTTACTCCACTCCACTCTACCCTACCCTTTTTATGAGCTAGGAAGGATTACTTGCACATGATAAGTTCACCTTTCTAATACTACATGTATTAGTATTTGGTTTCATAAGAAAACCTTTCCTTTGGTTTCTCACTGATCAAAGCTCTGAAATATTAGGCAGCCCATAAATTTCAGTAAGTATGCTTTTAAAAAGTTAATTTCCTTCTCTACTGGATAGATGAAGTGCTAACAATACATAACCTTTCAGTGACTTACATTTTGAAGTTTATATCCCTTGAATATTGCTGACTATTACTCCACTATATGCTGAAATGAATGGATGTGAAGACACTACACCACAAGTAGCTCTGAAAACCATGATTCCAGCAATGTCTCAAATTATAGCTATATCAGACCTTGTTTAAGCAATATAAAGTTATTTGCTTTCAATGACCCAGTGGTTTGAATGTTGGACTATGACTCTGGAGACCAGTGTTTGAATCCCTGCTGAGCCATGAAACCCACTGGGTGACCTAGGGCAAGTCAGCTTCTCTTAGCTTCAGAGGATGGCAATAGCAAACCCTCTCTGAAGAAACTTGTCAACAAAACCTCTGTGATAGGTTTGCCATACGTCAGAAATGATCTGAAGGCACACAACTACAAATTTCCCCTGTATTTCAGACAAAGGAACTGGCAAAACTACCTCTGAGTATTCATTGTCTAAGAAAATCCTATGAAGTTCATAAGGTCACCATAAGTCAACAGGTGACTTGAAGGCAACCATGCACGTGGATATGACTGCATCTAAGTTGTGTAGTGAAATCATTTTGTACCCTAAACATAATGTATTTATACAATTGCCATCTCTTTAGACAGTAATGTGTCCAAAAGAGTTCAGCATGGGGCACATGAGTGTGCAGGTGTGAAGAGTATCACAGACTTTACTGAGAAAAGCAGCTGTATTTTCGAAGTCGCCTGCTCTAGGTTTTGTGGAGAAGAACAATTAAAAATATTTCTAAAGAGTCCATTCAAGATGTGTTTTCTAAGAGACCTTCTGGATTTATTATTAAAGCTGCAATCAGTGGCTTCACTAGGATTGGCATCATTCAGTGAGATAAGTCATGTTGTCTCCTGCCGATTGATCTCCTTCCATACCACACCAAAGAGAATCATGCTACAGAAAAAGAGATTCCACCTCTACATTAGGAGGAACTTCCTGACAGTAAGGGCTGTTAAACAGTGTAACAAACTCCCTCTGAGAGTGGTGGAGTCTCCTTCCTTAGAGGTCTTTAAGCAGAGGCTGGATGGCCATCTGTCAGGGGTGCTTTGATTGAGATTTCTTGCATGGCAGGGGGTTGGATTGGATGGCCCTTGAGGTCTCTTCCAACTCAATGATTCTATGATTCTATGAATCCTTAGTCATGGATTTTTTTTTTGGTATTAATGGTACCCATAATTTGCAATTCCTGTCTATCACTGAAAGTAATAATTGTTACGTAGACAACTAGCAAAAGTTAAAGTTATACTTTTAATTTATAATATCATGCACACAGCCTAAATGTCTTTACACATACACAGTGCCATGTGGTTAAAGAAAAAACTGGGCCTATCCTTTCTGCTTAAAAGTAGACATCCTTAGGATGTCACCTGGTGCAGATCACACACCCCACATCCCCCTTGTGTTGTCCCTGGTTGCAATCTTACTTGGCAGTTAGTCTTACTGAATGTGATGTGATTTACTTCTTAGTAAGCATGCATAAGATTGTGAAATAACCATAGTGTAGTAATGTGGCTAAGGGGTGAAGTAGACAGGCATGAAAGAGCACCTTTGACTGCTTTGCCCATGATCAGCCTATAATCAGCTGGGGACCCCGGTAACTGGATGGCCCACTCTCAAAGTGGGTTGCCACCATGATCCCAAATGGGCAAGGAATGAATTTTCATTGCTCCTTTTACCAGCAGCTTTAGACCACCTTAGGCATCCTCGGTGCGGCTTCTGGCCTCATCAGGGGCATGCATCATCTGCTCCTTTTGGCCTGTCTATAAGTCTAAGAGACTGAACTATGTTGTGTACCAGGAAGTCCGCACTCCAGATTTCATCTGTGATGTCCACTGAATATGTAGGCTAAGCATCAGTCCCACTATGTGCAACACAGGCGAGAATGGTAATATTCATTTCCCTTACATTATATTTTAAGGATTGGATTGGGTTCTCTGAACATTTGGACACATTATACATTTATTTTTATCACTATAGAATTGACTCTGGGTCCCAGAATGTGATCTGACCACTGTTCAGTTATGAATCATCTTTCCAAGTTCTCATCTCTGGAGGATTCATGTTCCCAACCATTGGCCTGCTTGAATGGGATTATTGTGACAGGCTGAGAAACTTCAACCAAGTAGAAGTCACCTGCTTTATTTGTTATATTCCTCTTACTTATGACAATGAAATTGGCACATTCCATAAAGTTCTGTAAGTTCATTTCCACCACTGGCACTTTAAAGACAACCTGTCAGAGCCTGTCTAATTCATCCACTAGAGAAGGACTTAATACACACTTTACTACCATTATTTTTGCTTTTTCAGGTGGGATCTGTCAGGTTATTGCTAAAATCATCAACACAGAATTTGACAGTGCCCAAACAGCCAACTTTGGCTTGGAGTGCTTTCGTGTTATAAAGAGGAAAATGTTGAAATTCACCAAATCAATGTTATCTAGCAAATAAATTATTTATCACAATTCATCACTTTTAAGTACTCAAACTAAGGCGTACTGCTGCTAGGTGTGAATGGTGTGAATTGTGACTGAGTTCATGACAATTTGAGCTGCAAAATTGCTTGTAAAGAATATTTCTATACCAAGTTCAAAATTTTAGCAAATCTAAATTCTTGGGTAGATGTGCCAAGAAAATGAGCTCCATGTAGGAACCACTGAGATGACCTGGGGTATGTCTGCTTATTAATACTGCTGGTAAGTCATAGAAGTGTCATGGTTCTTCACATTTAAATGAAATGTACTAGCATAGCATCATGACCACATTTGATTAGTCATCTCATCTGATTTCAGAAGCTAAGCATGGTCACAAGTGTTTAGTATTTGTATGGAGGACTGCTGGTTAAGGCTAGCCAAGAATTGTTCCTGAAACCCTAGACAGTGGATGCCAGTCAGAGTTGTCAGAGTTGAAAAAGTTGTGCCATATCCTCTCAACATGCCACTCTTGCCAATCTTCAGTACCAGCATGCAATTTTTCCCTTCCTCCCTTTCCTGTTTCTTAAAAGGAGAAGCAGTACAATTGGGGCTGAATGCTCAAGGAGAAATGTGGGCTCATGGAAACTAAATTGTAGGTGATTGCAGCATGTGAGAAGATAGTATGTTTATTACTACAGACTAAAAGTAACATTTCTAACAAGCCAAGTCTTTATTCTGAAGCAAAAATAAACACCAAGGCTTCAATACAGTGTTACACCAGACTGAGAGAATTTCTCTCTTATTTGCTATTTCTCCCTGAAGATGCTGTTTGCTGCAAAATTGCTGTTTCCATTCTAAGACTTCCTCCCCTTCAGACATAAAACACCATGCCAGAAATTTGTATAGAGAGAAAAAGTAGTTTTTCTATGCAAATCGCAAGGCTTAATCTCAGTCAGGTCTTCCTTGTCTCTTTTAAATTAGGAAAAAAGTACAGGGCATTAAAAAAAAAAAAACAACCAAAGTTTAAAGAGGAATAGCAAAGATCCTGCATTATTAGATGCATCCTGCATCACTTGATGTGACATTTAACAGCAATGGCTCTTATATGCAACCATATATGATGTCTTTTTGCACCACTCAAAACAAGGTGCTTCAGAAGATGGGGGACATTTCTTCAGCCAAGTGCAGGGCATCCATGACTTTCCATTGCCTTCTGTTCTGGATTACATGACTCTGCTGGAGCCTATTGCTTTCCTTAACTTGTGCTGTCATGGCATAAGGCAGCTTCTTCCACAAAGTGCTGTACTGTTGTGCATTGCGACTGTTTTGCAATTGCCACACTGCTCACTCTGCTGATCCTGATGGTTTGGCTATGACAATGGAGATTATCACACTAGTGTCCATAACATTATGATTGCATCCCAGAAACACTGTGTAAACTAACAATATGGGAATAATTGTTACCGCATTTGACTCGTAATAGTGCAATGTTAACATGATGACAACAAATACTATCACACACCCTTTGCTGTTCTAGTGGTAATGTAGCTCAGGTCATTCATAATACATCCCTTTTTTAAGCATGCATACTGTTGCTGTGAGGTTTGTAGTACTGCAACCCCCCCTCTCCAATGTTAGCATTTGAAGGAATGCAACAAAATGTTTTGGTTGCAAGCATGCCTTGTTTTTTCTCATTAACATAGTGCAATAACGGCTATAATTTTTTTTTAAAAAAATTAAAATAATAGGAATAATTATTTGTGTCACTCTCTTGTGTCACCACTGGAAGAAGAGTAGAGTTTGGGCATGTTCTAGGTTTGGAGGGGAGGAGATAGTCCTGACCAATCAGAACACAAAGACATTTTTAAACCGGTAGGATTATTGCACACACATCATTTGGAACAGCCCAAAAATGATCATTTCAGCTATGAATGGAATTTTCCCATTTTTGACCAGGAATGGAAGAAGAGTGGGAAGAGTATTATGAGATAACATTCATTCTGTTCATGTTACATCCCATGCCCAGCCCGAAAGGAAAATACAGTGCAATAATCTCCAATGTTTCTGTCCTGGGAACACGACTGTTGCACAATGCAACAATTTTAAACTGTACAATCATAAGTTGGTTTATGACAATGTAAATTCTTATTAGGATGCCCGCCAGTATTTAGTTTGGCTCTAAAGCATTTTGTTTCCTGTTATTTCAGTGATTCCCTCTCTTATAACAGGGAAGCTGCATAACAGAGATCTTGTTTGGAACCAATTATCATGTAGCAGTTGTAGTTTAATTAGCAGATATTTCATAGATTCTATAAATATTGGAGTAGCACTTTTCACACTCAGTTTCTCACTAGCATATCTGAGTAAAGGGTGGGCTCTTTGCAATGTGTTCCCATTGGAAAGCAATGTATTTTGTAGAATGATCTTCTTCTTCCTCCTCCTCCTCCTCCTCTTCTTCTTCTTCTTCTTCTTTTTTTACCAGTTAGTATAAGGCTATACTTCTTCTTTTGATGCTTTCTTTCCCAGGTGGTTTATTTTTATCTTGACATTTTTCCCATCCTGTGAATTTCTTCCTAGGGAAGAAACAGCAGTTTGTCTCAGGGCAGTTCAATTTCAATCTCCAGGTGACAACATGATATTTCTTTCTTTTTTTGAAGAAACTTTTAATATGATGCGTTAAATGTCAGGAGAACTCTGCAACATATATTGAACTTTGCTAAGCTTATTTCTCTCAATATTGATGATGTATTGACATTTTTTTCTTGATAAATGAACACTTTTACAGATGTTGGGGCTCAGATCTTTCTACCAGTCACCCCCCCACACACCACTGTTCAGTTTGCGGTTCTTATAGAAAGAGCTGTGAGAAATCTTATATTAAAAATGTGGCCAGTGGCTACATTTCTATTTTCTTCAAAAGTATCATACTATTATAGATAAGGGAACTTCTCTGCCTCTCTTCCATCCTTGCAGTCCCAAATGCAGACAAGCCTCCATGACTTGCCAGCAAAAGATTTTGGAGTCTTTGACCCAGATCAGACTGCCATGGGGGAAGATTTATTTTAAAGAAAATCTTCCCCTACACAAAAGTCCAAATCAACTTTACCTTTGACAAAAAGGAGGAAGCATGGCTGCTAATTATGCTCTTTATATAACATGGAGTTCCACCCTCTCACTGCCATCAACTAAAGTATAGTGGCAGAAAGTCAAAGAAAATGAATGCATACCTTTTGCCAGTGAAATGTATCTTCAAGAAAATGGAAAAAAACATGCTGTATTTCCAAATGGATTCTATGGATATATGTTACATTTTCAGCACAAAGGTTTTTTTGATTGATATTGTATTGATGTGGCTTTTAAAAATATGTTTGTTTTAACTTAATAAGCCACCTTGAATCCTGAACTGGGGGAAATGTGGGATATCTAAAAATATAATAATGATAAATGCCATCACCATCATCCTAATTTTCCTTAAAGAAAACTTGGAAGATTATCACAGGGGGATGGGACGTCATTGTTCTGTCCCGGTCCCATCCTTCCCGCATGACTGCAGGAAGGACTTTCAGATGACTTTGTGCTTATGCGAACATTATCACACCTGGAAAGCACAAGTGACAGCAACTGTGTGAAATACTATCATATGATGTCATGCTGATCCTGTCATTGTCCTGTCATTGAAGTGGCATTGCCTGGCATTTTGCATTAACAAGAGTTTGCGTTAATGCAATGCCACTTCAATGACAAGATAATGGCAGGATCAGCACTACTTTATGAAAGTCTTTTGCGTGGTTGCTGTCATGGATAGAATAAGGACAGGGGAGCAATCCCACCCCTATCCTGTCTGTGTGTGCTAATCTCCTTGATAATGATAGAATTCAAGCACTTTCTAAACCAATAGGTATTTGCCCACAAATCTTTGAATTTCCATAATCAACTTTTACAACTATAAATATATTGTAATGCTCCAAAAAAAGTCTAAGCCTGCATTTGCACTGCAGAAATAATCCGTTTTAACAGCACTGTAAAAGCTCAATGCTATGGAATTCTAGGAATGATAATTTGGTGGGGCACAGAGTTTTCCCATTCCCAGAATTTCATAGCATTGAGCCATGGGTAGGTAAAGTACTTTCAAAATGGATTATTTCTGAAGTACATATGCCACCTTAGTCCCCTCTTACTGTTTTCTTTAGCCATTAAAATCAGTACAGAAGAAGGGTGGTGAAGGTATGCCCCCCCACCTCTTTCTTCAGTTCAGCCACGCATCTGCTGAGAATGTGCTTAATGGAGGAAACAATTTAACACTACCACATTCTGCACCGTTACTGAGAGCAGTATCTCTCTTTCTCTCTCTGCTTCTGTCTCTTTGAGAGTCAGGCTGATAGAAAGACTCCCAGTTCATTTATGCAAACAAGAGTTATATTTGCAGAAACAGAGAAAGCTCTGCATGACAAATTCTGTGTTCCCTGCATTTTCAATGAGGCCCAAAAAAACTCTTTTGTTTTTTTAAAAGATGTTATGGAGAACAACATATTAAACCCAACTAAGTCCAAGTAGGTATGAATCAGTAGAAGATATTTTTCCCAACTGTGGCTCAAAATAATATTTTATGTCTGAAAAAGCAAAATGTTTTGCAAAAAAGGAGCTGTTATTTCTAGTTCTCTGAAGTTGGACACTGACGACTTACTGATCCACTTAGTTTGATAATGATAGGGAAAGCCACTGTTAATTTAAATAAAACATGTTAGCTGAAGTGATTTATTTACAAATTAAGGGCATGATCCCATCAAGGTTAAGTAATTTTATGCTTCACTGATTCAGTGTAAGACAGCATATGCCTGATTTTTTTTCTCCTTGAAATAAATGGTTAAACTGCTTAACTTTAGCTGGGTTATGTCCTGAATGCATGCATATATTTAAACAATAAACTTGCTATATGGTTGCATGATAATTGGTTGATATGATACATTGTGACATTTTATTTTTTGTTTGTTCACAGGGTGAAGTTTAGCACATAATTGTGCTACAGAACATATTTCTAGAATCGATCCGGGGTCTGGAAACCATGCACTAGGAGGAGAGGCTTAGGGAGCTGGGTTAAGAGGTGATATGAGAGCCATGTTTAAATATTCGAAGGTAAATTTGTGGATGAGGAAGCTTGTTTTCTGTTGCTCCAGAGACTAGGACATGGAGCAGTGGATGCAAACCACAGGAAGCAGTTCCATCTCAACCTTAGGAAGACATTCCTGACAGTAAGAGCTGTTCAGCAGTGGAACACACTTCCTCGGATTGTGGTGGAGGTTTTTGAAGAGAGGCTGGATGGCGAGGGGTGCTTTGATTGTGTGTTCCTGCATGGCAGGGGATTGGACTGGATGGCCCTTGAGGTCTCTTCCAACTCTATGATTCTATGATCTCACCTATCCTTCTATCACAGTTGCAATTGTTACACTGAAGTCTAGCTGCTGGTGTCACATAAAATGGTGGTCAGTTGGGATCTGACAACCAAACAACACTCAGTTTTGTGATTTTTAGACCACCGTTCAAGCACTTGAAAAATCTCTGATAGTGTGTTAAATGTCAGTACCGATTTTGTGTATGAATGTCATCAGCTTGTGTACTCAGCTGCAACCATGTTGGAGGTGCTTAGAATTGGTTCCCAATAAAACGTTCAGATTTATGAAGGCAAATTATATTATATATGTGGTGAAGACACAGTTAGTAAAGCACCACGCTTAGTGTCAAGATGTACCTATTTAGACATGTGGCTTCAAGAATTTTTATATTTAAAGTTCATTTGTATCCAGTGATAGTTTTGCATTAGTACAAAACATTTCTGCTTCGTTATCAGTGCTTGCTCTTACATATACATTCCTCCTTGCAGTTTTCTATTTTGCACCAGGTGGCCCCCAACACTTGAGCAGTTTTTTTGTTTGTGGTCATGGGGTGTTACTTCATAGAGGTGCTTTGTACTTAATGCAAATATGACATTCAACACAATTTGTTGTGTATATTCATCTCTGACTACACTTGATGACATTTCATAATACGTTACATTACTTGGGGTGGGATAGAGACTTTGTTTATGTTCATAATTTCTTTACTGTACTCTGTGATGTTGTGGTTGTATTTCCCCCCTGGATTAGTATATTTTCAGTATATAAAAGCAACCTTAGCTTTATATTTGGTATATATAATATTCTTGCAATTATGTTTATATCTGTTCATTAGGAACATCTATGGGAAGCAATGTTAACAGTATGTAGTTCTTACAAAGCAAAGTTCTTTTTTATGCCTTCATGGTCAATTGTCAGAGTGCAATTTTATCATACTTATAACTAATTCAAGTCTATTTCCCAGAAGTAATATTTTTGTAGTACAGAGAAATTAATATTCTTCAAAAACTAATTAGTGATCTCTAAGGAGTAATTTACCTAAAGGATGTATGAGTTTTACAGTAATTATGCATTGTATATAACTCATTAAAAGAACCATTTTTATTATTGGATTCAGGGATGAAATGACAGACCTAAGCTCTCCAAGTGGTCTGACTAAATTGGAGAGATCTTTAATGCTACTTAATCACTGCAGTTAACTTGTTTATATCTATATGGAAAACAATACTGATCACCTATGGAGGTTGGCTGAGAATAATAGGAGTAGCAGGGACTCATAACAGCTGAGGGCCAAAGTATGGGAATTGCTGCTTTAGAGATACAGCTCTGTTGTTTTTATTATATATATTGTCCCAGGCACTGAGCAGATGGAGGGGAAAAGCTGGCTTTTTTCTAAGTTTCCTGATTTGTGGGGAGAACCCATAGATTGCACCACCAGCACCCACAATGGGTTGAATGCCCACAGGCAGTCCATACAACCCCCCCCCCTTCTTCTACAAGGATGAATCAACCAAAATGGTCCATTCATGAGTAAAAGCTTATTTTTCCTCTTCTGCCCCAAAAACATGTACATGTGTGTCAACAGCCACCAGTTGCCTCCCTTGTCCTGCTCAGCTGCCAGGCACAACTGGCCATGCAATCAACCACTCATATGGTGCATTGGTGTGCCTAGTGACACATTGGCACAGTACAATCATGGAGGCCCCTGTGCATACCCCCTTTCCTCCCTTCCCCCATGGCCCCCTGTTGGACCAGCCAGTTTGTTAATGCTCTTATTAAACCCATTGTAATGCTTTTGACCTGCTGTGTTTGTCATTATTTTGCTTCATGGGGTGTGTGATCGGCTGGTGGTGTACCTGACCACCCATGTGCATATGCAATCAATTCAGGCAGGCAGCAATGACAACAACAACAGCAACAACAACAATAGCAACAAAAAAATATGGTCAGCAATGGTGCCAGCAGCTCACCAGCCCCTTCCTTCATCTCCACACCAGTGTGCAGTCCACAGTCTGGTGCAATAGTTTGTACTTTCCAGGTTGATCTGGAGCAAATGGGGGGGGGGTATTCTGCTTCTGTGTTTAGCCCTAGAACTTCATTCTAGTTTCCTCCTATTTTGGTCACGTGTATCGTTTAAACTGGTAAGGTTCAAAATAAGATGGAACTGCTTCTCTTTGCCAATGCAGACAGCCCCGTCACAAATGGCCTATGGACTGCCTCACTTTCATGTTGCAGATTACTGACACTATCCCTCAGAGTACAAATGGACCATAAATCTATGCTGAGTAGCCCAATAGATCTTCAAGAAAACAGTACTGCTATTGTAATAATATGTTAATTGATTTTTCAAAAAGGAGAGGGGGTGCAGTCATTGTTCTAGGACCCACCAACCAATCTTACCATCTTTCTTGGAGTGCCGCAGGACTTTGGAAGCAGAGATTTATTGTAGAGGGAAAGATGGCAGGAGCAGAAACAGTCAAGCTTAAGCATCACAAGGTCAGGTTTTGAGTCAAGTGATCTTCCACCCTCATTGTATAATATTAATTAACCATATCTTTTCAGTACAATTGGGATCCATTTTAAATTTAATTTCAATGTCATATTGTTTCACCTTGAACCCACCCCTTAAAAACACCTCTGGGATCTCTCACCTTTAATAACACTTGAAAATAAATTCCTTTAATTTTTTTTTGTTAAGATAGATATTTGTAGAAAGTGAAACTATAGTTATGTGGCATTGATAATGACTATGCATAACTAAAGTGAATATATTTCATTTATCTGAATTATTCTTAAGGCCCACCAGCTGGCTTTATTATAAGGGAGAATAATTTATAGGAGACAGAAGATCCATTCATTATTCTAGCTATAATTATGGTCAGCTTGCACTGATAAATCTACAGAAGTAATTGCTCTAGAAAAATTGCTTTGATTGTGGTTTTGTTTTGTTTTTAAAATGATATGGGTAAACACTGTATCTAAAACAAGTCAGGAATCCTTAGCTTGCATTAATTGTGCTGGGGGGCTTTGTTTGGTTTTGCTTTGTTTTAAGATGCACAACAAAACTGTCTAGATACTCAGATATTTGTTTCATTTAAGGAATTTAAAAACTAACAAATAAATTTCAACAGTTAGTAATGTAAATTTCTGTATTAGATATATGAAAATAATCCAAAGGTTTTAGCAGGAAATATAACCCAACAGTGTGAAGTGGTTAAAAAGACTAATGTAATTCTAGAATACATTAACAGAAGTACAAAGTTGAGGAAAAGTAATGGTGCCATACACCTCGAGTCAAGTCTAAGAAGTGCATCAATAAAGTGTTCAGATGGTGTAGGAAATCCAATCCAATCTGGAGAGAGTGAGCATGGTTTGCATGGAGAAAAATCAACATGACAGCTATCTTCTTTCTGAAGGGCTGACATATGAATATGTTCCCTCTGTAACAGTTGAGGAGAGTGCCTTTGAAAGAAGCAGTAGCATTAGAGCAGAGTCTGGATGGCCAGTATCACTAATGTTGTAGTTTTCTGTTATGAAACAGTAAGAAAATATGAGTCTATTGAATATCTCCAAATGCTAAAGCCATTATGAGTTCAATCCAAACATAATAATGTAGAGCCATGGAAATGAAATCAATGGAAATTAAGTTAGACACAATAAACTTGTCTCAATAATTTCACCGGGTTTCCATAACGCAGGGATGGACAAACTCTTCAGATCCAGGGACTGATTTTTTGGGGGCTTCAGACTTGCTGTGAGCTATAGCAGCCCACCAAAGCAAAATCAGAAGTGTCCAGTTCACATCTAGTTTGGTAACTCTTTTGGTTTCAAGGCAGAACAAATGACATTCACATTATTTTAAGAACTGCAGCTCTCATAAGTTTCCAGAAGTGTAAACTGACATTTTAAATCCATTTTCTATAGCAGGGTGTATGGCTTCAGTGGGGTCAGGGACTGGTTCACAGGCCAGACAAATAGCCCTAAGGCCTGTTAAGATTCCCAAGCCTGCCTTAAAGGCATAGCTAAGTCTGGATCCAATCCCAAAGCTACAAGGTTACACAGTTGAATATATCTTTAAGGTTACCTTGTCCTCACCTTTGTCTGTTTACTCAACATTTCCTTTTCCTAACATTTAAATCCTAGACTGTGAACTCTCCCAGGCAGGAACTATCCATGTGTTATTTATACAGTATGTAGTACAAAGATGCATTAATCCTTCTTTGGGTTCCCTAGGTAGTAATACCACTACAAACATGTCAACCCCTTTATATCTTGTTTTACCAGGTGGTTGACTTAATTCCACTTTTACTTTCTGTGAAGATAATCCTTTATCTGTCGATCTTTAAATAGCTTGGTAAGTTTGCAGCAAATGTGACTACTGAAAAACCTGGCGGTTAATTAGAAATGCAAAAGAAAAACTCAGTACTACAAATCCTGCCTATTGTTATGTGGAATATTTAAATACAATTGATCCAGTGTAAAGCCATAAGAACAGAGTTAGGGCAGTAGTAATCCCAGTGGATGTGGAATATTTTACAAGTCTGATCTCAGGCTAATTTGTATCTGCATATAAAATGAAGGCAAGTAGTTAATTAAGGAAGGAGGGTGGGCAAAGAACTTATGCAGTGGTCTTTTGTCTTGTTCCTGATTAATATAAATAAACTTTAAAGATTCCAATTATTATCAGTGCTAAAATAATCTGAGATAGCATTTAATCTAGCAGGGTTGCATTTTTTTCTTCCCCTACACATGGTTAAAGCTTCTGTTTTGATATCCTTCTGTTGTGGATGCACAGACTTTTTTTTTTTTTTTGCTTAACCTGAGTGCCTACCACTTGCAAACAGAGAGATGTGGCGATGTGGCAATGGCCTGTTGTAGGACCAAAAGGATCTCTTCTTTACTCTGTGAAACTTCTGAGTTCAAGACCAGTTCTGTATGATTCTGAAATAGTCACGATGCTGTATTTACCTAACATTGTATTATTTCAATACTTTTAGTAATCATCAGTAGACATACAGTATTGTATCATAGGTTAATTTCTGGAGCTTTGCAAAATTTCTTTATGATTTAGCTACCCACTTCACTATCTCACTTCAGAGACCAAAGGTTTTGCCCTTTATTTGTGATACAGTACACTACCTCTACCTCCATTTAAACATTAACATGAATTGCTAATGGTTTCCATTTTCCAGATTTTTAGTGGCAACTTTATTGATTCATCCTAAAGTAGCTCTTCCTTAGGGTATGGAAGAATGAGCTCTAGAATTCCTGAGAGTGGATTGCAAATCAGCATTTTTAAAGCTGCCTAAGACCCTTTGTGTGTAAGTTTTTAAATTGCCAACATATATCAAGTTTATGTTAACTGTGTGAACATGTAATAGAAATAATCAGTAACATTTAAGCAACATTAAGTAATTAACCTATTTTTCTGACAACTGAAAGTTATTGTAGCTCATTAACATAGTAACATTAAGCTCAACACACTCAAACATATTGACCAAGATCCCATATATTTTTTTTACCTAGGATAAATACCCCCAAGCAAAGTTATGTTGCACTCCATTGATCCCACTCTGGTTAGGCAATAAACCAAGGTCTCTTCCAATATTTTCTTTAAAAAGGTTTGATTTCTTGTGATATAACTACATGAGTGGTGCCAGTTGTTCACGTCAGCATCCACTTGTTTCTTTTTTGATCCTGTTTGTAGCAATGTCTTGGATGTGGTTATTTAGGCTCTTATATTTATTTATTTATTTATTTATTTATTTATTTTAAAAACAGGGCATGGACTTTTAGCTGCTTTTTGAATGGCAATTTTTTGTTTGAATTTTTTTTTTGTTAGCATTAATTTGTTGTAGTGCCAAAGTGCCACACCACTGATGCACTATAGTGATATAACTTTTTTTAAAAAGAGGACAGATGAGAAGAGGAGAATACTTTTCTGTTCTGATATGTGTTCAATAGAAACTCATTTAAGGGTGGGAATAAAAATTAGCAGCTCGTGCTGGGAATTGCCAGAAAATAATCTGAGACAACAGAAACATGATTTAGATATTCAGAACAAAGCAAAGCAAAACCCAACAACAAATACCACAATGCCGAGTAACCCCAACACATCTCTTGCATGTGAAACAACACAAAATCAATGCAATGGTCATCACAGTCTTAAGTTTATCCATTATGCAACTGTTAATTAGCTCATGGTAAGTATACTGAGTCAAAAATGAGAAAGAGAGAGAGAGAGAGAGAGAGAAGAAAAGACAATGCTGGAAAAGGTGGAGGTTGGTAGAAAGAGAGGAAGACTACACACCAGATTGGTCAACTTGGAGCCCAAACAGACATCTTAACAGGCCAGAAGCTGCACCAAAGCTGCGCTTCAGTCCTTAGGACTGGAACATGGCTTTGGCGTGGCTTCCGGCCTCTTAGGATGCATGCAGTTTTATTTTGTGGCCTGTTTGTGCCCTTAATTAGGAAGGTTATGGTCATGACTGTACAAGACTTAAACAAAGCATGGAGGACAGGGGGTCTTGGAGGTATCTCATCCACTTGAGGGCAGTTAATAACAACAAACCCCTAGAATACGCAAGTGTTATGCAACTGTTTTTAGCATGCTGACCATGTTCAACAATGGAATCCAGCCATTGTGTGTATATTGATATTCCCCTTTCTTGGTTCAGAATTCTTTCATAAAACTGAATGCCTGTATTTGTTGAAGTGAAGTAGGACAGAAACTGCATATGACTTCTTGTTGCTAATCCAGGCATTTTCAAATTCCAGGTGTTGCACTCAGCACTCAGAAAGTTATCCCCTCATAATATAACTGAAAGATGGTGAAGAGAAGACAGTGCAAGCTTAGCTTTTCCTCTGGCAGACTAGTTTTATGTGTGACATATGTATAATTTCTAATGGGTGAGAAGGATATTTAAACATTGTTCTCCACTTTTAATCTAAAATAGTGCAAAGTATATAAAATGAAGATTTCTTTGGGACAGCTCTTTTATCATTAGATTTAAACCTTACCTTTCTCCCAACAAGTTGAACTCAATGCAGTTAATTAAAAATGAATAAAACCAAAGCAGGTAAAAACAGAGAACAGATTAATTTAAACAGTCAGTGTCAAAGATAATGAAAAACAAACCATTTAAAGTAAAAGCACAAGGCAGCACCTGCCTAGATTAAAAGTCCTTTTCAAGTAGCCTAGTCTAACTGTCAAAAGCCTATCTGAATAAAAACTCATTTGTCTCGTAGTGGAGGTCTACAGGAAAGAGGACCAGTCTTGCCTCCCTTGGAAAGCTTTAAGAAAGGCAGTTTTAGCTGGGAGCAGTAACTGAAAAAGCTTCCCATCACATTCTTATGAGTGGGAAAGATTAGGAAAGAGACGGTCTTGGCATGACTCATGTTAGAAAATATGGTCTTTTAAGTAGCCTGCGCCCAAACCATATTGTTGCTATTGTATGCCTTCAAATATTTCCTGATTTATGGGTGACCCTATCATGTGGTTTTCTTGGCATGATTTTTCATGTCCCTATCATGTGGTTTTCATAGTTTGATTTTTATTTAACAGTGATTTGTTCAGAGGAGATTTGCCATGCCTTCCTCTGAGGCTGAGTGTGTGTGACTTGCCTAAGGTCTCCCAGTGTTTCCATGGCTTATCAGGGATTCGTACCCTGGTCTCCAGAGTCACAGTCCAACGTTCAAACCACTACATGGCCATATAGGGCTTAATAAAGTTTTTTTTTAAAAGAATAACTGAAAGTAATGTTTTTTTAAAAAAGCACAGATTCCTTTTTGTCTTTCCTTCTCTGAATCTGGAGTGATGTTGGAAATTGTCAGAAAATAATCTGAGACAACAGAAACATGATTTAGATATTCAAAAAAAAAAAAAAAACAAACAAACAAACAAAAAAAACCCTCAACAATTAAAACTTCAATGTCCAGAAACCTCAATACATGGGGTCACCCATTTTGGTGACCATAGTATACCTCATGAAGCATGCTCTGTCCCACAGAATCTCATGTTCCTGTAAATGCACAGTCCTGAATGTATAACTTGAATGGATCCTATCTTCCAGCTGGCCCTGCAGTTCCAAACACTTGATCTCCTTTCACTCACCTTGCCTCTTTCCACTCTTTAAGATCCTGGATCTTGTAAGCAATTCCCATATGCACCAGTGGATGTGTTATTCAGTGGGTAGCATGACCAGTCTCTATCAAAACTTAACAGGAACAGCCAATCACAGTTGTAAAAAAGAATGAGCAGCAGAAGTTTATTAATGCCCAAAGAAGTCACACGTTAACCCTTGAACTATTTAATTGTTCACAGCTCCCCAAAACCCTATTCATTTCTTTCCCCTGGCTGATTGTCCTATTTTTCATTGGTTTTCCCCATCCCTAGGCCATCTTCCATCTATCTGCCCTCTGTCAGGGACAAGCCTCAGTTTTGCATCCTTTCTCTCCCATAGGCCCATTTTTACAGCATTGTCTGAGCTGTTCTTTTGTGCATACCCAGGTCTTCTCTTTATAGTGCCATCCCGGCTATTCCACCAGTTTCTGTGATTGCAACTTAACATACAGCCTGCATACATACAACCTACAACATACAATCTTATCTCTATTACAGCTTTACCCTGTCTTTAGGCCATCTTCCCTCTATCTGTATGTAGTCTCATCCCCATCTGCCTTGTGTTAGAGACAAGCCTCAGTTTTGTATCTTTTCACACCTTCACAGTGTTCCCTGGCATCAATGGGATGCAACCAGCTCCTACCTTCACATGAGCCTCCTTCAAATGTCCTTGCTCTATTAAGGCCTTTATGGCAGGTTACACACTGCCATTTAGTACGCACTCCACACGTCCTAGGGTTAGGAAGGTTCTCACCTTCCTAACCGCCCCTCTCTCTAGGACGCACGGAGTGCGTACTAAATGGCAGCGCCCGTCCACATGGGCGCTGCCATATTTACATCTTGGACGCACAGCGTCCAGATGTGGTGTGGTGGAAGTGACGCCTCAAGTATGCGCCTCATGGCACCACTTCCGGGGGCCAAAAAGGAGTGCCATTTCGGCACTCCTTTTTAGCTGCACCGGGAAGCCTTGCGGTCTGGCCGCTGGGGCTTCTCGGCATAGCTAATGGAGCTGGCGCCAGACCGCCTGCTTTTGGGTGGTCTGTAACGCACCTATATGTCTCAGGGAAGAACAATGGTATCTAGCACCTTAAAACAAGAAAGCATTATATGTCACCATACTCACCATAAATATTTTTTACAGACTTTACATTCCCACTTTACATTAATTTTAGCACAGTAAATTATAAGTAACATTATCAGTCATATTAAAATACATTTGGTTTCTTTCATTTCTGTTAAGTAATGTGCAGCAAGAAGAAAAGAGTTGTTCTTCCTTCCCAATAGTCATTTGTTCTTTATCTTCCCTGTCCTTTGTTGTTAAGGTGACCCTAGAGCAAACTTATCATAGGGCTTTCTTGGCAGGTTTCTTCAGAGGGGGTTTGTCATTGCCATCATCTGAGGCTGAGAAAGTGTGACATGCTGAGGGTCACCCAGTGGGTTTACATGGCCAAGCTGGGAATCCATCCCTAGTTTCCAGAGTCATGGTCCAATATTCAAACCATTACATCACACTGGCTATCAGGTAATGGATTCATGGTTCTCCCCACCTGGAATGGTCAGCAGCCACTACATTTTCATGTCCTTTTATAATATCAAAATTATAATCTTGGAGTAAAAGTCTATAATGCACCAGTTTCCCATTATTACCACTTGTGTGGTATAACCAGCATAAGAGGGAATGATCAGTTCCTGAAACAAGTTTTCTTCCTTATTTACAAACACACTTTTTCTGCAATGGCCAGGTGCTGCTCCCAAATTTCTACTCAGACACCTAATGGGATGGAGACATCTGTCCTCCCATTGCTGACTTGACATTGCTCCAACACTAATATTTGATGCATCAGTGGTTAACCATTGATGCATCAAATATTAGTGCCTTCATGGCATTTCCTGAGCTATGATTGGCTGGCACCAACCAGACTGGCTCAGCTCCTCCCTCACAATAAAAATAATTGTGCCAAAATCACTGTTTTCTCTCCACTTCTGCTTCCAAATGACAGCCGGAAGTGATGTTGAGGGAGAAATGGAGTGAAAAATAAGTATTTGAGAGGGTGCTTAATGTTGGGGTACTTTTTTGTCTGCTTGCTTGAATGCATTTGGAAAGGCTTTAAGTCATTATTTGGGTGATTATCACCCCAAAATCATGCCATTAAAAAAAAAAGTGGGAGGGGGGCTCAAGGGGCTTTACAAAAGTGGTAGGGGTTTTCAGAGACCACAAAGTTCAAATGCAGGGTCCATATGCCATCTGCAGGCTGCAGTTTCTTCCCACCTGTCCTTGGGCATAAGTACTGGGGTCCTGATGAATAGCTTCTTGTACAATAAACATTCTTAAGTTCCATTTTATTTTGAATGTTTTTACCATATCTTTTAAGACAGTTGAGCATTTTATAGCTGTTTCATGTCCGGAGACAATAAACCTGTATTTTAATTATGGTTGCCAGACATTAGAGTCCCCTCCCCCCCATTAAAGATAACATTTCTCCTTTTGTTACATATTAGTAATCTGCAAAGTAAAATTGACCACTGGCTATTTGTGATGTTAAAGTGACTGCACACATAATTTGACCTCCACACCACATTTCAATGAAACATTAACACAAACATGATCCAAATTGGGTATATGTTATTTCTAAGCCTCTTGTTGTTTAATTGCACCTGAACATGGCAGACTGAAGTTCCATTTGACATTGGCACTGGATATCTGAGTGTAAATGCATCCATATCCTGGAGGCATATGAAAACGTACACTGAAATAAATCCTGGTAAACCAGAAGGACAGATTTTTAATGTGACATCTGCTGGACTCAGGAGACTGAACTTGGTAGAAGGTCTGAAACAGTGTTCAATGGCCTATGAAGACTGATTATACAGCAGCATGCTTATATTTCTTTTGTATGTTGTTTTATTTATAGAAGCTGCCTGTCTTGGTGCTTGAAGACATTCCTTTAGCAGTAGTCCTAAATCACACTTTCAAATTCAGTAGCCAAAGCTTTAATGGTTTCTCACACTGCAATCTAAGCTTCGAATAGATTATTGCCTCAGTGTATCAGTTTGATTCATGCACATAGACTCTGATATGTGAACAGAATTCCAGACTTCTCCATTCACTTCCATGAAAGGGTCACTTAAGCAGAGTAATTCCTTTACCTTCATTGATACAAACTGGGATGTCTGCTTCACACAAGAGTCCTATGTGAATAATACACAGAACACTCTGAAATCTGGTTTGAATGACCTGAAGAAACTTCTCTTCCATTCCCAAGTTCTGTATATCTCCCTACTCAAGTTTCTTAAGATTCCTGCCTAAATAAAATAAAATAAAATAAAATAAGAAAACGGCTGAATCTCTTTCTTATATTTCAGCATAATGAACTGATCAACACATTGTGAACAAGAGCCTTTAAATGATTGAGTGAATTATTTTTTAAAAAAAACCTTGGGGAGAGGAAAAAATCAGGATCTTCAAACACACCATTTCTTGTAAGTGATGTTATCAAATAATGTAAGCATCACTTTTGAAGGGCCGAACTACAACTTACCATTTTGTTTCATTTCTAAGATTATCGACCCTTTAGAGTGATAACTGGCCACTATAATGTGTGAAGACTTACTTAGCGGACCTAATCAAAAGCCAATCAATTCTCTGATTTGAGGCATCTGCTCAAAATGAGCCGGAGCAGAAGAGAACAATAAGGGAGAGGAAATTGAATGAATCAATTTGGAGACAATCTGAAAGTTCATGGAGAGAGTGGTATATTTATCTTTAAAGCTCATATATGTGGCTGCAATTCAAAGGAAAGCTTTTAAGGAAAAGAGGCAACACTGCCAAGCTATCATCTGATTTAGATTTAAGAGCAAAAAAGAAAACACAACAAGCAAACAAAAAATCATAAAGACATTTGTACTGCACTTATAAAGAAAAAAGGAGATAATTATGAACAGTAGCATCCTTGTTTCCTTTAAAGAAATTGTCTGGCATTTGAACTATGAAACAGCTTGGAAAAGATAGAGAAGTAACATAAATCAGATTCTCTCTTGCCCCTGCCTGGATGTCCATAGTATACAGTTTCATGTTAGATTTAAATAATAATAATAATTTTAAAAATCAGTGAGCTTTGGGGGTGGGGGAAATTTGTTTGAATAAAAGTTTTTTCCTTTTTTCAACAAAGGCAGCTTCTGCAGTTAATGCTCCAGATTTACACTTCAGAGCTAGTAGTGTCCACAAATTGTCCTTCTAATGCACTTATACTCTGACCCATACAGTGTACCTCAGGTGGTGGGGAAAATGGTTGTTTCACATTAATTCCTTCACTTCCCTGGTGAGAAAACCAGCAGCACTGCCAATTAGCAGCAGGGTTGGTCATGATTGCTTTGAGAATCTTTTGTGCTTGCCCTTTAGAGAACTGGGTTAATCGCCCTCCAAACATTTTCTGGGTCAGCAAAGCATCCACCATTGGGTCATTTGTAGTTCCTTTTTTCTAAATATCTTGATATGATAATGGTTGCATCCCTTTTGAAATTGCCTATGGATGAGTCAACCATTTCACATAAAACCGATCTGAAGAAAGAAGAGAAGGAAGTCAGAGAATGCTCTCTTGGGGCTGCTTTCTATGAATTATCTTATTCCATATGTCTATTAATTTTAAGGAAAGGAATGACATTGGAATACAAGAACAGCAGAGCAGCTATTTTACTCTAGATACACCCTAGAGATTATTTATGTGGGGAGGGGATTTCTAACCAGAATCCTAAAAAAATTCCACTACTCACATATGATGATGTGGGTGCCTATATATATATATATATATATATATATATATATATATATATATTTCAATAGTAATAGTTGTGTTGGTAAAAGTACCATTTTGAAAAGGCACTGGCTATAGTTAGGCTAGGCAGCATATGATGTGAAGCTCTCTCCTGAGAAACTGTAGTAGTCTGTTCTATTTTGGCATTGACCTGTGGAGAAACATCCATATGTGTTCCAATTTTACTTTAGGTGAAATCTAGGGAGAGTTTAGAATTTTCTTATCTGGGGATATTGTACTTATATTTCCTTGTGTTTCCTTAACATTTTTTCAGATATTATGTCAGGAGAATCTCCCTAACAAAAACAATGACATTAATGACAACAATAGAATAAGAACAGTGATGACTACTAGTACTAATGCTACTGCTAGTATTACTAGTACTTGTAGTAGCACTACTGGGGGGCATGGGGTGTGTGGACTGCACTGAGTGACACCCCAGAAGGGGTGTGACACCTGGTCAGCCCCCTCACACCACCCCCTATGCTCCATCTGCCGCATACACCACTCTGTCTAATGGGTGCACACTCCACTTTGCCCCCCTGAGTAGCTCCACTCTCAACAAGTGGCCATGCCGTGCTGCCCACCCCCCCATATGCCACTCTGCTTCCATTACTACTACCATTACTACTACTTACTAATGCTACTGGTAGAAGTACTTACTGCTACAACTGTTATTATTAATTCATTTATATCTCACCTTTCCCCCTAAAACTAGAACTCAAGGCAATGTAGAAGCATAGAAAAACAGATAAAAGCACATAGGAAAATGTAAGTAAAAGTATGACCTTGGGCAAGTCACACTGTCTCAGCCTCAGAGGGTTGCAATGACAAACCCCCATCTGAAGAAACTTGCCAAGAAAATCCTGGGATAGGTTTGCCTTAGGGTCGCCATAAGTCAAGAATGACTTGAAGGTACACAACAACAAAGTTAGAATGACAGGAAAACCACATATTAACCATGAACTACTTGTACAATTTTAAGACAATCTTATTAAGGTAGTTGAACAGAATGGAGATTGACCCACATGGGTTTTCTGACAGTACATCTACACTGTCGAAATAATAATAATAATAATAATAATAATAATAATAATAATTTGTTTTATTTATATACCTCTATTCCAAAGATCATAGCGGTGAACAGCAAGTAAGCTAATTAGCAATTTGACATCACTTTAACTGCCATGACTCCATTCTACAGAATCTTGGAATTCGTAGTTTTGTGAGCACTGGCACTCTTTGCCACAGAAGGTTAAAGGCTTTGTAGAAAACCCAGGATTCCACAGAAAGGAGCTACAGCACTTAAAGTGGTGTCAATTTGCATTATTTCTACAGCATCCCGAGAGATGGCATGCCAGGATACCAGTGCAATAGCTGATAAAGCTGTCCCTTTAGGGCATATCCACTAGGCTGAGGAGGCAAACAGAATAGCAGGACATCAGCAGTAGACTGCTGTTGACCTGTGCACGGGAAAGCATATATGGGAGAAGGTATTCTTAAAGAATCCTACTCCATGGCTGCTTCTTGCATGTATTGATAGACCTAAAAATTGATAGGTAATATAATATGTTGAACATAGACATAGATCTGCGGGAATAAAGAAAATATTAGTTATTACAACAACAACAACAACAACAACAACAACAACAACAACAATAATAGGGTTTATTTATATACTGCCCAATCACTGGGAATCCAAGTGGTTTACAACAGAGGGGATAATAGACGTTTCCCTGTCCTCAGGCTTACAATCTAAAAGACATGACACAAAAGGAGAAAGGAATGGTGAGGCGGGGAGGGGAGGGGATCAGGTCCAGCCTTCTTCTCTCCCTCTGAGGCCTGGACCAAGGCAGATGGACCGGAGGGAGGGCTCTTCTTCTTCAGGCAAGCCCCGATGGAGCCAGCCTATTCTCTCCCTCACAGGCTGAAAGATGACAAAGATCAGTTTGGAACAGGTTCTCTAAGTGTGAATTCAAATCACTTTTTAAAAAAGCCCCGCGTTTCTTTCATGGTATATGTTTGCAATCACTTCCCTTTTAAGTGAAATGTAGAATGAATGGTTACTAGAGAGAATGGTTCAATAAAATTTCAGTGTAAAATAAGCAACCATCTGGAAGACCAACTACAGGTATGCAATAAACTCTACCAGAGTCTGTTAGTTAAAATCCAAACTTGACAAATTTTACTCTCAGCAGATTTTTCTTTAATTTATTCTTGCAAATTCCACACATAGTGTTTGCTTCATACTGATTATTGTTAGATGAAATGAAAAAATGGTGATTCTGCAGAAATCCCATGGTTTAATTTGCATTTAAAGTTCTTGCAAATGCATTTTAATTAACATTGTGTTCCACATCACTTCTTACTGAAAAGTGGTTCTGGCCTTGGTTTTATGAATGCTTCTACATACATATAGACATTGTAGATTTCTACTAAAATGAAATTCAAGTAAAGGCACTATTTTATCAGTAACATACAACAAGCAAAATAAAATGGGTGAACTTGGCTTCCAGTATTCAGGATAATAACATAGTAGGCAGAAGAACAATGAGTAATGAATACCATGGTACAATTAAACAAGGGTGGATAGCTCTGGAGATTCAAATATTTGTGCTTTGTCAGCATAAATATTAATGTTTCTTTTTTTAATATGGAAAGCAGCAGCACACACTAGATGTTTTTCACTGGATTCTTCCATTCCACTGGGGATTATACTTGAATTTCAAGGGTAAAGCAGCAAAATGCATACATACATTCCTAGGATTGCCATGTCACTTGAATAGCTGAATTTTAGGTTGCTGCCACATTGCAGAATTAATGCAGTTTGACACCACTTCAGGCTCTATCCTATGGAATCCTAGGATTTGTGGTTTATTGTGGCACCAGAGAAGGCTAAATATCTCACAAATCCTAGAATTCCTTAGCATTGAGCCATGGCTGTTAATGTGTGCCAAACTGCATTAATTCTGCAGTATAGCAGCAGCCTTACATAAATCTTAGGCATGCTACCCAGTGTCCATTTAGACATCATTTGGCCTAAATTCCAAGCTTTCATTTTTTTAAAAAGGAAGTCTTTAACTCTAGTAGAGCACTAGACATGCGGGGGAAAAGTGGACACAGTCCTCTGTCAAATTGCTCTGCAAGAAATAAGTACACCAAGAAATTTCATATGTGAGGGAAATCAGAGTGAATGGTGAGAGTGGATGTACAAGAAGGAAGCAAGGGGTCAGGGACATAGCCAGGATTTTGGGAAGGGGGGGTCTACACTAAGTGCCACCATTATAATGGGGCTTGGATGTGGCAGCGCAGAGGCACACACCATTCATTGTATCTAATGGAAGGGGGGTCTGGACCCCAATGACCCCCCCTGGCTACGTCCCTGAAGGGGTGCACTATTAGAGCATGCGGTGAGGCAAGGGACAGACAGGGAGCAATGGGAGGCAGAGAAAGACAAGAAGGAAGCAAGGGGTGGACCACAACTTCATTAGGTATAGCAAGGTAGAGAGCAAGGACATTGATACACAAGCACTGTACTCACAGCAATTCAATTTTTTTTTTAAATGGAAACTTATCAGGTTTACAGTAGCCAATATTGCATGCCTTTTCAATCACACAACTGGAGCTGCTATCACCACTGCACTCTCTTTCTGACTCCCCTTTAAACCCATTTCCCTGCCCTATGCCCTACCAAGCATGCCTTTTAGTTATTAATTTTTAAAATTACTTTCCTTTTAACTTTTTCACAAAATTCTGGAGCTCTGCAATTCTGATGTAAGTTATAAAAAAAGAAAAGAAATAGAAAAAAAATAAAGGCAACCAAGCTGCTTGAGAAAAGTGAGGGAATAGTGGGGGAGGGCAGGGAAAGAGGAGGAGACCGTGACACCACATGTCTGCCAATATAACAACTAGCCCAGTAGCAATGGTTTGCACTTGGGGACTTGCACAATTGCAAGCCCATTGACAGGTTTTCCCTGTCAATGAAAAGGAATGCAGCAGCTATGGGTCAGAAGCATCATTTTGCCTAAACTGCTTTTTATCTGGGTCTAATGGCAGTTCAAAAGATGAGTGTAGTAATCTCCTAGGAGTGATGGAAGAGCAAGTGGTGCAACTGATAGGGCACAAGAAACAGGTGAAGGGTCCACTGTGAGGGAGTGGAGCAGTGGCATCATTAGGCCTGGTGTCACCCAGTGCAGTAACCCATAGTGTCACTCCCCCATTAACCTCCTCCCATACTACACCCATACATAATCCCCAGTAATGTTTTTTTTGTACTGATTTATTCATAAATCGTAATTTCTATACATCACTGAATGTAATGGTAATAGTTGTTACATAAACAAGTAGCAAAATTATAATTAAACTTTTAAATTATAATATCATATGCAAAGAATAAATGTGTTTACATATACATAATTTCATGTGGTTAAAGTGAAAATTTGGTAAAATGTGATGTTTTAAAAGAAAATTTTCATTTCATTTATTTTCTATTTTTTTAAAAAAATAAATTTTGAAATTTTAATTAAAAAAAATCCTGGGGCTTCTCCTTTCTCCTCCACTGAGCCGCACTTCACTCACACCATCTCTTCACCATTTTAAAGAGATACTAGCGAATGCCACCGCCTGTTTCTGCCAAAATACAGATGTTTGAGGAGCAGTAGTATCACCCTGTCTTAAGGTGTCACTCGATGTGGTCCGCACCCCCTGCACCTTCCTCACCTCACTGGGGTGAGGTGAGGAAGAAAGTAGAAGAGATGGGAGAGAGTGCTGTGAATGGTGGATTTTATGCCCATAAGAATTTGTAAGGTTGCATCAGCTGAGAAACACTGGTACCCCCAACATTCTCAGTGAATTCTCATTCTCATGTCTAAACTTGGATTCCAACCATGTTTTTCCTGGTACCAATGCAACAGTTCTCTCAACACTATACTGCTTATTGGGGTAGCTTGCATAAATTGCAAGCAGAATGGAGTCATGTCACTGTATTTCATTTTCCTTAAAAACAGGGAACTGTAGCACACAAATCACAGACTAATAGAACCCTTGTAATATTACAAACTAAAGACACTGCTGCTATGTAGGTACAATAGTAGGCCCATTAATTACTGCCACAGTGCAGAAGCTTGTAGGACTAGTATTTAATCCGATTGTCATTAATTCATCCTTGCTTTGTGTTTGATGTAGGAGTTTAGTGTTTAGAAATCTTGAGGCTTCCATAACAGTGCTATACAGAGTTCTGAAACCAAAAAGCTTTTTAGATATTTTAAGTAAAGATTTAAATGTCAAAGTGATTCTTGGAAGAACATTTGAATTGGCTGTAAAATGAAAACATAGAATATGTGAAGATGTTAGACTTGTACTTTCAGAAAAGTGCTTTTGACCACAGGCTAGTCTTACAAATTAAAGCTTGTTTAACTTGTACTGACTGTGGATAAATCCCTAGGCAAACAATTGCTTCTAATAGCAAAGGATAAAGTCTTCCAATCCTGACAGAGATATGCTAACAAAAGGAAGTAAGTTCTAGTGTGCATTATTTATGACTTCTTACAAAATTCAGCATTAAGGCCATGCCTGCATGGGAATTATTTGGGAGATTCCATTCATGCTGGCATCACACATTTCCTCCTTGAAAGTGCCTTTTCTTCATGGCCCCAGCACTTTGCACAGCATGTAACTCAAGGCTGATGCGGCTTCTCACAGGAGACCTCACAAAAAATGGCCTTTACTAGAAACCATGCTTTTATCATCACCAAATATGGAATACTAATTCCATAGCCTTTCTTGGGCTGTGCTGGCAAAGACCAAATTAAATGTCCTCCCGTATCCTCATGGTGATCAGTCCTGATGAAGCAGGGAGCAGTCCTCAATTCTGGTGCAAACTGTTCAAATTACGCATGGCCAGCTCAGCATCAAATCCATGGTTTATCACCTTTGCAGTGGATTAAAGTCACCTTTTGCTTTGGATCTTCCCAAAAGATCTGGAGGCCTCTGGAATGGCACCATGTGGCTATTTATAATGTGTCTCATGGTGCCACTGGTACAAGTAATTCTTTCTGAGGTCAGAATGGGGCACCCAGTCATGTGTTCAATGATGGGACCCCTGTTCTGATCTCAGTGGGAGCAATCTACATGGGCAGTGTTGGCAGTGGGAGGTACACCCAGAATGTGTGTGCGAACAGCCACTCAGTGTCACTCTGGAGTACTTAAGTAACAGGGGGACATCGGAGCAGCTTTGAGGCCAGATCACTCTGGTCCATGCAAAGCCCTTTTATTTATGAACATTTTGGAGTCTGATGATTTCTTGCTACCTTTCCCATTCTGTCTTAAAAGTTTTGAGCCTCCACTGGTCAGGACACTCCACAAGAACTGGATTGTGGCAAACGAGACTAGAAAAATAATAGAAAATTCCTGACTCCCCTAAAATATAACTAGGTGCCATGCTACCAAGCAAGTAAACTATACAATGACGCTATCCACAATCCCCAAGAGAGACTGTAAGCAAGGTCTGTCATTATGAGATTGGGTAAACTGAGAAAAAATGACTTTTCCTAGGGTTACATGGTAAATTTCATGGGAAGGTCAGATTCGAATCTCTGTTTTTCTGACTGCAACTCAATACTTAGTTGACTAGATTACCTAGTCCAGTATCTGACAGTACCTATGCAAATGTTTTGAGGACAATGATAAGCTATGATGGCATCATCCCTTCCCACTACTATACAAAATCAGCGTCTGGTATGAGACACATGTTTCTTCTCTTTGTCTCAGCTTGGAGTCACAATTTATTTACTGTTGTGGCTAATACCTATGGATGGACCTCATTTCCATGAAGTACTACATACATATACATGTCATAGGCGCGTTACATACATGCACAAAGTACGCGCTCTGCGCGTATTAGGGTTAGGAAGGGGCGTCACTTCCTGATGCTCCTAACCCTAATATGTGTGGAGTGCGTAGAAAATGGCGGCGCCCTATACACATGGGCGTCGCCATGACTACGTCATGACCGCGCCGCCTCCAAACGGGATGGTGTGGAAGTGACGTAGTGACGGGTGGTGCAGCCCCAGAAGGAGCTCCGTTTCAGAGCTCCTTCCATGATTTGTGTCGCTAGCGCAGCCTCTACATGGCTGCGCCAGCAATGCAATGAGAAAGGGGCTGAGCGGCCCGTTTCTCCACGTCCCTGCCGCCATTGGGTGTCCTTGGGGCATGAAGCCTCAAGGACACCCCTTTCCAGGCCACGGGGAAGCGGCCTTTTGCCGCTTCCCTGCAGCCTGAAAAGTGGCGGATCGGGGCCTCAGAGGCTGCCACTGTGGCAGCTGAGGCCCCAATCCGGCGGGGAAAGGGCCAGTTACAGGCGCCCCAAACAGGCTGTCTGTAACTCACCTAAGTCATTTAATTCTATTTATTTGTATTTCTTTAAAGTTATTTTAAGGACATCTTTAAGTGTAGAACCCTCTCATTAGATATGTTAGACAGCTGTCCATATTGGGGGGGGGGGGGTTTCCAAATAACCTTGAAAGCTCTTGCTTTCACCACACACACACACACACACACACACACACACACACACACTGTCACAATTCTTAAATCATGCAAAAGTCTGACAGTGGACAGTGCCAGCAGGCATTCTAATATCCTCTATCAAGTAAAAGAAGTTGCTAAAACATATTTTCTTTTTAAAAGGACACACAGGTGCTTCAAGAAGTCCCTGGAAGGTATTAGGGATTGGAGTGGGGATTTCAGTAATGGTGCATTAAACAACTTTTCCCAACTATCCACCCATCTTCATTAACTCAAGCATTTTAATGATTAAAAATAGGCTGCATAATCATAGGGGAACAAAGCAAATATTGCAACATTGGAAGAAAACATGTTTTGCAAACTGGGCATTGGGTTTTTGATGACTCCCCAGATTCCAAGAAATGCTTGTACAAATCTCCATTTTTGAGTCATATTACTCTGTCAATTTTTAACATCTTTTCAGCTTTAGGAGATAACGTTATCCTCTATTATTTGCAGTGTTTGTAGTAGATGGATACAGCATCATACAGCATTAACACAGACACATACAGATATCTGCAACTCCAAGTCTGCTCTCTTAAATTCAGGCTCCCACTTATACAAATCTGTTGCAAGGAAACTAGAGGAAGAAAATGCTCTAGTTTAGCTCCTATGATTCTGCCTCAGTGCAGGGTTCTCTGAAAGCTTGCTGTCAGCATGTTGGCAATCATTAATTACTGTGGCATTCTCAATCTTCCTTTCCACCAAGAGTCACTCCTGAAACAATGCTGTGATTGACCACAGCCCAGATACACAATCTTAAAGTATCAGAGACACTTCTCAACTAAAGCACATAATTCCTTTATTTATAAAGATTTAGTATATAAACTCAATTACAAAAAGAGAGATGCAAAGTTATAAGGAGCATCATTAAGCACAGGTATTATATCAATACATAGTTGTTAAGCTAGTAAATTTTTTATGACTCTATTATAAAATGCAAGTATAATGAAGGTACATTTCTTATGTAAGCTATAGCAAAATCGTACAGCCTTATTGCATGAGAAAAGCAAGCTGAAACAGAGCAAGAGAAGAGTGGCTTTCTCTACGACCCTTCTCATGATACTGTAGCCCTTCCCTTCCCTTCCTGAGGGAGACAGTTGTAAAAGTGTGCCTTTTGTCACACTGGAAGAAAATCTTTTCAATAAATTGATTATTTTTATGACTGTCTTCCTTGGGAAGGGAATGGAAATGCTAGGATGGCATATGGAGAGGCACAGAAAAAGACACTACCCTCCTGCTCTGTTTCAGCTTTATTTTCTCATGTGATAAGGATCTTAGAATGCAAAGTCAGAGTTTTCGATGTACCAACCATATCTGCTACTTTACTGTTGTAAAATCTAGTGACAGATTTTCTGTTGAGGAAAAACTATGCCTCCATGTTCTGTTTGGGCTTTATGTAAGGTTGAAGTCTGTAAAAGTGTGCCTCACTTTTGCAGACATTAGATCCCAGATTTGTGCATGGTTTTTGCACACATCAGTGCCCGTTGTCCCCACATTTTGATGTCCCCAAACCTGTTTTCAAGCCATTGTAAAAATAAAAATGTGTGATATATTTTCCTGTTGCTATAAGACAGGATATGAATGTGTTGACAGGATTAATATGTACATGTAGGTGCCTAGTCTTGTGTCCTGTTTATAAACCATAAGCATCTGCTGAACTCTGCATGCACATCTTTTTACAGAGGTCTGCCTACTCAAGACATGTGATACCTGCTTTCATAGAATCATAGGTGGGATACAAACCGCCGCTTTGCGGCGGTCTGCCGCCGCCACCGGTTAGTCCGCGGGGGAGCCAGAGCCTCCACATGGCGCGGCTCCCCTGAGGACCGAAAAAGAAGCTCCAAAATGGAGCTTCTTTTAGAGTCCCGTTTGCAATGTAGCGAGGCGCCAGGGGCGCACTCGCTACGTCACAAAAGACACAACGCATACGGACGCTCAGCATCCAATACGAAAAGATGGCGCCGGCCATGTAGAAGGGCCGGCGCCATCTTGTACGGATGGAGTCCGTATTAGGCCCAGGGGCGTCTAGAAGAGACGCCCCTTTTTTAAAATGGGGCATCCTCCGGACGTCCCAAATGCCGGTTTGTAACCGGCCATAGAATCATAGAGTTGGAAGAGACCACAAGGGCCATCCAGTCCAACCCCCTGCCATGCAGGAAATCACAATCAAAGCATCCACAACAGATGGCCATCCAGCCTCTGCTTGAAGACCTCCAAGGAAGGAGACTCCACTACACTCTGAGGGAGTTTATTCCACTGTCGAACAGCCCTTACTGTCAGGAAGTTCCTCCTAATGTTGAGGTGGAATCTCTTTTCATGCAGTTTGCATCCATTGCTTTGGGTCCTAGTCTCTGGAGCAGCAGAAAACAAGCTTGCACCCTCCTCAATATGACATCCCTTCAAATATTTAAACAGGGCTATCATATCACCTCTTAATCTTGTCTTCTCCAGGCTAAACATCTCCAGCTCCCTAAGTCGTTCCTCGTAGGGCATGGTTTCCAGACCTTTCACCATTCTAGTCGCCCTCCTTTGGACACGCTCCAGTTTCTCAATGTCCTTTTTGAATTGTGGTGCCCAGAACTGGACACAATATTCCAGATGGGGCCTGCTTCAGATCCTTCCAAGTCCTTTCTTCTCATATCTTTAAAAAGGGGCCATATATCTTGTCCGTTAGTTTCTTGGTAGCAAGTTCAGTTGCTTGGGTGAAATAAGGGATCATGGTTTTGTGAATACAACTACTAAAGTCTCCTACTTTAGCAAATTGGGCAATATTTGTCACAATATAAACTTTGGAACAGTCTTTGCCTAAATTACATCTAATCAAATTTATGATTCTTTAATCTGGAGAGGATTAATTTAAAACAGAGAGGAGGGAGAAGGAGAGGGAGAGATTGCAGGAAAATGGTATCTCCTTTTGAATATGCTGTCTAGAATAATTGTTTCACATTAAAGCAGTCCTAACATGAAAGAACAGTAATTTGAATGTATGATGGCCTAGAGTATTTTTATACCCAGAACACCCATGACTCCAGCAGTATAATCTCAGCCTTTTGCTTAAATGTTTTTCCACCCTGGTCACTTGAAGATGTCAAACAGTTTAACTTGTCATCTTCCAAATACATCTCCTACTATATACAGATTTCTTGTCATTTAATCATGTCCAAGAACTACATTGCAGTTCATCCCAGGAATATCCTCGGTTATTTTGGAAAATATTTTTGCTCCTCTCAGGGCACATGGTCTTGTTTTATCCCATTTCAATACAAGGATCGGGAATTATTTGACTCAGTATTCTGGAGCGGAATTAGTTCAATCTCTTCTCCCTTTTGTTGGCTCCATGTGCTCATGCACATAAGGCTGCATATATAAAGCCATGGCAAATGGGAGGGAAACTCTGTTAATTGGTTTCAGCTGTGATTATAGCTGGTCCACTGATTTGTCTGTGCCACAGTCCTCATCTTCATGCTGATTCATCCACCTTTCCCATCCTTCAGACAGTGGTGTAACTAGAGGATTAGAGTGCAGGGATGTGGACTGCACTGGGTGGCACCTCAGAGGAGAGTGTAACCCAGAACACTGGTGGGAAGTGGCTGACGTCTGGGTCTGCTGGGTCTTCTAGCATGTAGGGAAAGTGAGTCTCCTTTCTTTTCCACCTAGCCAGCAGTTCCTTCTGACTTGGATAGGTTGCAGCCGCCAGTTTAACTTGCCTTGAATCCCACTGTAGGAGAAAGTCAGGATATAAATCCTTGAAATAAATAAAATAAATAAATAACTCACACCAGTGGCTGCCTTCTGGACCCTGGAGTCTCTGCTGACCAGGCAGGAACTTGAGACTCTTTCCTTTTCCACCTGGATAGCAGCTCTTCCAAACCAAGAAAGGCTATTGAAGAGAGGAGAGAGGTATTAAAAATGATCTGCACTGGGTGTCTAATATACTTAGAATTCCACTGCTTTCAGATGCACTCAGTCTCCATGCAAAAACTTGCAGAACTTGTGCATAGTTCCATTGGGTGAATATGTGATGCTGTACTGGAACTGTCAACAGTGGAAATGCTACTCTAAAGGAAGGCGGAACTTCTGCCACATATGCAGAACAGTATCTCTTCAAATAGATTTTGCTTTAGTGCAGCATTTCTCCCTAGACCATTAGTGCTCCTTCATAATAATTTCCCAAGCAAATGTTTCACATGATCTAATTTTGGTGACTTAACTACAGGTGCTAGTAGCATTTTCATGTTGTTCCACACAGGCAAGAGATTGCTAGTTTCATTTTTCCTCCATACCATACCATACCATACCACTCTCCTTTTTCTGTCTTCTTAAGGAAACATCAACCACAATTTCCCTATTTAATATGTCAAATGAAGCAGTGTATACATTGTTGCTGTGTGCCTTTAGGTCGTTTCTAACTTACGATGACCCTAAGGCAAACCTATCATGCTTGTTTTTTTGTGTTTTTTTTGGCAGAAACTGTTCCGATGAGGTTTGCCCTTGCCTCCCACTGAGGCTGACAAAGCGCAACCAACTCACACTCAGTGTGTCACCCAGAGGGTTCCATGATTGACCCAGTATTTGAACTCTGGTGTCCTAGACTCAAACCACTACACCACACTAGCTCAGTGTATATATTCACACCCTTAAATATCAGGAACAGTTAGAGAATTATGCAAATATGTGAATATGCAGAGGTATGTGGCATGGAAAGGAAAGAAAATGGCAAAGAAAAACCTCATTGCCCCTCTGTTACCACTGACACTCATGGGAAATGAAACACAAAAACCAAAAATTATTGGTTTTTATTTTTATTTTTTAAGAGCACAGATTAAAACCATGTCAGTTTTATCTTGAGTTATAATCTTCAGGTAATAAAAAGAACTGAAGCTGCTCCAAGAAAGAGTGAACACTATGCCATGTGAAGCTGAGAAGTGTAAATACAATGCATTTTCAACTCTATGTAGTTGTGGCCTGAGTCCAAGAGACATCACCTAGTAATATTGAGGCTATATTGGGGGGGGGGGGGTCACTTTGCTTCAGATGCTCCAGCACTTTGGGTACCAGTTTTATTCCCTTTGTACCCATCCACCAATGGAAAAGCTAACCTCTGAGTACAGAGTACCTCACCTCAACCAGTGCAAGAAACCATGTTACATGATACTTTGGAGTCACTTATCTGTGGGAAGCAAAGCTCAGTGACAGAGATTCATTGTGGCATCCTCCCACCGAATCGATAGACAATAAGAGTCAAGCAATCTGGCAGTTTTCAGGCCAATGTTTGATCAAAGTCAAAAGCCAGGTATAACTTGTATGACTCACATATGGATCTTTGGAATAACAGCCAAAAAGACTCCAGAGGTTTTTCATTCCTCTTCCTCTTTAACAGTGTCCATCTAAGAAGTCTGCATTTCACCATTCTGATACATGAGTCAGGCAGCCAGTCATGAGTCACTTTGATATACACAAACATAACAGTATATGCTCTCACCCTTTCATATTTCATTACTTGACAGACACATTGCCCTAGAAACTAATATAAACTGGAAAAGTAACCTGCCTCCCACCCCCTCTCTCTCTATATATTTTAAAAACTCATACGATTCCATCACGAACAATGACAACATTCACAGAACAAAACAAACAATGGCAATACTTCTTTTCCTTCTTCTTTTGTTTTCTTTTGCTCCTGTAACCCATCTTGCTGGGATTTCACCAAACACTGATAAAGCCAGACTATTCAACCCGTCAGCTTTCATCAGGAGAGATGCACACATCAGAAGCTAAGCTGAAAAGAAATGCTTGCTTGTGATTTGTTCACTTTCACACAAGACTTGAGCTATGCCTCCTTTCTTTCAATGTGTGCTGCTTTTGCCATTCAGTTCTGAATAATAAAAAAGAGAGAGGGAGAGATGTTTATTTTCGGTCTAAGTGTCACTACATAGCCCACAGCACTGCAAATATGAAGCCAAGGAAATGAGGAAAAACCAGTGCTTTGCAGAACAGTAATGAAAGCAAAGCCACCCAAGTTCACATCCTTTCTGCTTAATGTGAAACAATGACATGCTGGTTCCCCCTCATGGGAGAGGAACACCTTATAAGCCTCAGCTTGCATATATTTAAGTGTTAAGGCATTTGCTTGTATTGCCATAATTAAGAGTTTGTCAGCATTTCTATTGCTGACTCCTTATTTTCCGGGGTTTTAGAATTCAGCTGTAAAAATGATTCAGACTGAACTGCAGTGCAAACTATTTAAACATCTATACTTAAGGGTGGTTCCTTTTCCCATCTCCTCGGTCTCATAGACGAAAGCAGAACACATATGTTCATACCTCTTACTCTGCTTGGTTTCCTTTCATGTGTTTTTGTGTGTCTCTAACCCCTATAGGGGTAGGAAATAATAAATGCACAAATACCATTGCTAAATGGGGACCCATGATCATATTTCTAGAAGCAGAATCCTAGACATGTTTCATTAGAAATAATTTCTCACTGAGGTTAGACAGGCTTACTCCTAGGAAAATAGGGGTAGAATTGCAGACTTAATGTAAGCAAGATAAGATCTTCCTGGAATACTGCACAAATAAGATTACAGTCAAATGAGGTATAAGTCTAGAAATTTTAGTCAGAAAATTGACTAAATAAATAACACAGATCCATGGGTCTTTTGCAGGCTGCATAATTCACAATTAAGATATATGATGTTTAGTGTTAACATGGTGTTGGCTTCGACACTATATCAAGAATAGTATGGATGCTCACACAAGCCCTATTCAGGTGTCAGTATACCCGATAGTAGTAGGGTAATATAGCATGTTCATGATTCAGGTTAGAAGGTTAGAGCTTGTGTGAGCAACTCCACTCTATGAGAAATATGGCATCAATACTATTCTTGATACAGTGTAAAAGCCATGGATAAGTAGAGGATAAAACTTAGGGGTATATAACAATGGATCTAAGGATGGAGCAAGGAAAACAATACCAAAGAATTTACAAGATTCCAGCAGGCATAACTGTTTGTGCTCACACTAAAGTCGGAATGGATGAGAGAGTAGAGGAGCGTCAGTGCTTCCAGGACAGATTACTCTCTTGCCTTTCACCAGGGGATAGTTCATTTTCTCAATAAGATTTAAAGTGCAGTACTTACATTGACCCATGGATAAGTCAACTCAGGTTTTTTGGGTCAAGTTTTTGACTAAAATTTCTAGACTTATACATGAGTATATACAGTACGTTCAGACTCTCCAACTGTCTAAATTTGGCGGGGATGGTCCCAATTAACTCCCCACTTCCCTAGTTGCTTTTCAAATATCCCAGATTCTCTCTCCTCCTCCCACTTTCTCCCCTTTTCATCAGCTTACTTCAGTTGCTGCAAACTGAGTTCAAAGTGCAAAATTAGTTTTCATTCAATCAGCTCAACAGGAGGGAGATGATAACAAGGGGAGGAATCCTGCTCCTCTCAATAGGCTCAGGCAAAATCAAACAGCTGCAGCCTTTCCAAGCTTGCATGTTCTTCCTCATTAATAACTTTTCCCATCTTGGCCATACTCTGATGTGGCTGGGCCACACGTGTCCTAGTTTTTATTTTCTGTCCCGTTTGTGTTTATGAGCTGAGATCATGGTGTGGGTGAGATCTATTGTACATTCTCAAGAAAAGGATACCTGGTTCCTCTTTCTTCTATTCAGAGCATTCATCCTTTCTCTCTGAGAAAACTGACAGCAAACACTGGCAACATAAATATGCCTATCTTTTACAGGAAAATCAGCTTGCAGATACAACAGTTGGCTTTTTTCTCTCCCTCTAGTAACAATTGTACACCAATCAAGCACTCTACTTCAGAAAACAGAAGTTTCCATTTAATCAAACTGAAGTGTGATAAGTATTGCTCCCTTCAAGGCTCACATTTCCTGTAACACATGGTGGGGGATTATTTTTTTTAGGGCTGAGGAGATATTTTCTAATACTCCTTTGGAAAATGTGTGATAATTCCCCCACAATTACAATTACAAACCTTTGCAATATGGAGTGCATGACTGCTTTA
>NC_056526.1:132955518-132995518 GCF_019175285.1 Sceloporus undulatus | reverse complement strand
TCAGAATCAGTTGCAAATGCATTAACCTGGAATTACACACTTATGACTATTATGTGGAGCCAGCATTGTGTAGTGGTTTGAGTGCTGGACTACGACTCAGGTGACTCAGGTTCAATTCCCAGATCAGCCATGAATCCCACCAGGTGACCTTGGGCAAGTCACATGCTCTCAGCCTCAGGAGAAGACAACAGCAAACCTCTTCTGAACAAATACTGCCAAGAAAAAAAACATGATAGGTTCACCTTAGTCAGAAACTAAGGGGCTTGACATACCGCCCCAAAAGGGCAGGCTGGAGCCGTTTGTTTTAGCTCCTGAGGTAGCCAGCGGTAGCCAAACCACATGGGCTTCCTCCACACCAAAAAGAACCCGGAAAAACCAAGATGTTTTTGGTGAGCACGGGCACCACCATCAGCGTGCCATTAGAACACTGTGGCACGTCAATGATGCAAGTGCGGCACCCTGATCTATAGATGCAGCGCTGCGCTTGCATCATCAAGGCAGCCCCCATGGAGACAAGGAGGCCATCATGATGGCAGCGTCTATACGCACTAGGGTTTGGGAGCCTGTGGTTGGTGTACACTCCCAAACCCTAGAATCGGCACTGGCACGCTGCTTCCCCCCATCTGTCTTGGGCCATAGTCACCATAAGTCAGAAAATACTTGAAGGCACACAACGATAACAACAACAAAAACAAAAACATCAAGATTCTTTTGTATTCACAGTTCCTATGTAGTTTAGGGACTATGTAAGTTCCCAAATCTCCACTTATTGGGCAGCAGCTGCTTTGATTCACAGGAGTCTATTCCCTTGTCACTCAAGAATCGGTTGGCTGCTGTACCCATGGATCCCCTCCCCCATGAAAGCGATCTCATGCATGAGTGATAATTGTGACACGGGCCTTGTTTCTGCCTGACACAATAGAGATCACTGACAGGATGGGATAGGAATGGCAGTCAACTGATTCTCAATTGACTGGGGAACAGATCCCTGTTGATCTCAGCAGCTCCGGCCAATAAGTGGAGACCGAGGGGATTGGCCTCACTGTATAGCACTGTTACACATACATACAGTAAATACCATACAGGATTCTTGCCCAGCCTATTTTATTTGGCTTCTATGGACTGCAACCTTCTTTCTCAGACCTATGTTATTGTAAGCATCCGATTGTTCTCAGAGGGGCGGGATACAAATAAATTTAATTATTATTTATTATTTATTATGATAAATTTTAAAAATTTGCAGAATATTCTCCTTCTGTCTAATGATCTTGATCAGTTTTGGGTTTATATAACTCCCATGTTCAATGCTGAGTATCAAGAGGGTGAGGAATGGGGAGGGTGAAACCTCTAGATGTTATTGAACATCAGATACTTTTAATTAACAGCTGATATTTGCAAAGCTATCTCAGAGGAACATGTGGCTTAGTATAAATGTTAAATAAGTGCAATAATTCATTATTACTTGAACTGCCTTTTGAGAACATGTTAAATGCTATGCAGTATTTAATTAACCTAACATACAGAAGCAGAAAGTTTAGCAAAATAATAATAAATAAAGCACAGTCAAAACAATCCACATGGGGGCTTTTAAAATGTAGTATTTCTTTCCCCTAAAAACAATGCAATTTTACTTTTATTGTTTTCAATGAGCCACATATCGATTCAAAGTGCTAGTTTTGACCTATAAAACTCTTTATGGCTTGGGTCCAAGTTATTTGAAGGGCTGTCTTTCCCTTTATGAACCCATTAGGGCACTAAGCTTATCTGGAGACTCCCTTCTATCTGTCCTGCAACCCTTCCAGACTCATTTGATGGGAACAAGAGATGGACTTCTTGGTGGCTGCTCCCAGGCTCTAGAGTTCCCTCCCTATAGAGACCAGGATAGCCCTATCCCTGCTCTCCTTTCTCCAGCAGGTAAAAACATTTCTGTGCCAATAGGCTTTTTAAACTGATGAGGATTGGCCTTCTAAATGCTGTGCAAGTCAGAGTAAAGTTTGTATATAGTTTTAAAATACTTTTTACTCCTTTAATGCATAATTTTAACTTTTAAAATTGTTTAATTGTTTTTAAATTTTGCATTTATACTTTTTAATGCTTTTGTATTGTTTTCAAATTGTGATATTTTAAATTTGCTGTTGGCTGTCTTGAATCCCTATGTTGAGAGAAAGGCAGGATATAAGTACATAAGATCATCATCATCATTATTTACTTTTTAGCTGATACTAGGATAAAGACACAGATCTGGATTCTGTGTCAGAATCCTGTGTCTTGACTTTATTTATTTATTTTGCATATTTATACCCCGCTTTTTGGCCAACAACGGATCTCAGATCAGCTTACAATTTTTTTTTAATTAGACAGTTCCCTGCCTTTAGGCTTACAATCTAAAAAGAGATGACACAAAAGGAGAGGGGAATGGTGGTGGGGAAAGGGATCAAATTCATTGTTCTTCTTTCCCTGTGACTTTCTCTCGCCATCTGAAAAAATCAGTAGAAATAATTATAATTTGCTTTATTGCTAATGCTTTTGGAAAATTTCCCCTTTCCCTTATAATTGTAGCAAATAGAATCTTTTGCTGTTCTTTTCTGTGTTTATTTTCAACAACTCTACTAAGATTTTTCTTCCATGTTCACCTTTTGAACTGACCCTGTAGTTTCCTTGTGATGTGCCAGCTCACTCAGCTTAGAAACAGTGTTCACCTGATGGCTAGCCTGATTGCTGTTTCTCAGCACTTTCAAGTTGTGGGGACTGGGTTTTCCAAAGTGAGCTTGCTCATATAATTGCAATTTTTCAGTCACATTGGGATCTCTAACCCCCCACAACAAATTCTATCATGGCCATATCAACATGAAGGGTAACTGTATTCACAATCTTCACCTATAAAGCTATAATAAAATCAACAGATTCACTGTCACTTTGTACTCATGAATTAAAGTTTTCCTATTCCTAAATCACACAATGGAATGCATTTCAGACCTTCCCACCACTATATTATTTTGTATTGCATATTGTATGCTATATTGTATTGCTTCTGCACTCAGCTTGAATAAAAGCAAGGATATCATCTATCTGCTATCCTATTAGGTATACTGATGTTCCTCTTGGAATCTGCTTTTCAACCCTCCACCCACCTGCAGTCTTTCAAATGTACATTTCCACTGAAGTTACACATCTGTCAGAGATGTCTGCATCTGCTCACCATCAAAATTCTTGGTAGGGTAAAATGTCCTTTTGACATGTTTTTTTCCCATTATTTTCTTTTACATTTTAGGTAGTGTGGGCTTGTGCACATATAAGTTTCCATCATGTATGGCTAATTAACAAAATGTTTTGGTGTCTTCCACTAAGGATTCACATCTCTGGAAAAGGGAAGAATTGTTAACTACTTGTACAAGGGAACTATCAAACTTCCTGTGCTTCGATTTCTACTATTGAACCAGGAAACTCTGTTGAACATCAGCAAATAACTTAGATAGTCAGGTGTTTGCAGGCTGTGACTGTGAGACAATGATGTTTGTTTATGGCCTTGTAGTAAAAAATAACAACATCTACAGTCCACAAAATGGCAAGACCTTTATTGGTCAACCAAAATGCACAAAATATATCATGCAAGCTTTTGAAGCTTTGCTGATTACTTCATCAGGGAAAGATGTTAAAAATCATACAGGAGAAGAAAATTAATGATGTTAGATATACAGGTCTACTTTGAGTCGGAACAGTCTAGCAAGGTAAGCCATCTTCCATCTTGCTGCGTTTACATGCCATATACTCCCAAGCTGCCCAGAAGCTGCCCAGAAGCTGCCTGGAAGCCCCCCAGCCATTTACATGGGGGTGGCTTCATGACACTCCAGTGGCGCAGTGTTTACATGCCGCATGCCACCAGAGCATCATGAAGCTGGCTTCCCGCTGTATAACAGTAGCAAACCTGGCTTTTTGCTGCCCAAAAAAGAGTGGTTCTTTGTTGTTACTTTTTTGGGTGGCTTCAACGCAAATTGGGCCATAGCATGGACTTGCCATGCCCCCAATCTGCCTTCAGAAGGGACGGTTTCAAGCCATCCCTTTTGCCAGTCTAGTGCAGCCCTTTGTCAATTACTTTGTCAGTTAATATGCCCTGGACTCTTCAGGGACCTTAATGTCGACAGAGACTACTCCCCTTCTTGGTCATGATGACCAGGAACAAAGGGCAATAAAAGACAAATAATAAAATTTCAACTTCATTAGCAAGAGAAAAGGAACTACCCTTGAGATCCAGGCTGTCTCTGTCCTGTGTGATGTTAACTGCCTGTTATTAGGATTGGTTTCCAGACCTACTTGGTTGCTCTTCTCTGAGCATGTTTCAGGTGGTCAGGTCTTGTGCCCAGGGCTGGATATAGTATTCCAGAATAGACCTGACCAAAGCTGAATAAAGGGATACTCTTAATATTTGATAACAGTGTATAGAGAACAAGAATCAAGTCAAGAGTCAAGAGTCAACTAAATTCATGGAAATTATATGACTATGGAGTATAAATTGAAATTGTTTAAAACACTGGATGGAGCATATGTGTTCAGTTAACAAGGCATTAAATCAATTGATGGCATACAAACAGAATGTGAAGCAGTTAATTACAGTACTGATTGAATGACTATTATGTAATCAAATTAACATTAAATGAGATATTAATAACTATGACAAACACCCTATATGGACTGGAATAAATATTTGCATAAATAAAATTTGTAATGGAGCACATCCTCAGTGCCTGAAGCTAACTGTAGAGCAAATCAGAAAGAACTCAAGAATGGCCTACAACAGAGGCAGCAAATCTTTGTGACAGTGTATGTATGTAAGCTATGGCAGAGAGTGTTGATGAAGCAATGTGGGTGCATCAACTATTTAATCTGGTCAGTGTAAGAGAAATATCCATATAGTTTAGAAATGTATAGATGATACTTCAACCAAATGTCTAGGAGTCTGCATACAAACAGATCAGAATAAAAATCCAAAAATATAAAAATGGCTCAGAATCCTATTGGTGATTTAGACTGGCATAATGAAATATTATGTCAGTGTAAAGCGGCTATTGGAATAGTTCATAGTACTGGGGGTAAGTCAGTACTGAGGCTGTTCATATTAAATAAATATTCTATAGACTTCCAGGCAGCTTGGGAGCTGGCAAGGCACTTTACTTTCCTAACACATGGCTTTTGTGACTGTATCCTTTCTTGTTGCAGTGCTCACAGCCTCAGGTCCCTTGTTGTCATGACCCTTGCTAGCACAGTTGTCCAATAGGATCTCATAGACCTCATAGCGAGAGACTCATAGACACTTACCGCACTACACTGTTATAGCACTATTATTCCCCATTTACTGTTGTGTTTGTCTCCTCTTCTGGAATTTGTAGTTTAGCGAGGCCTTAAGAGGTCTCTGGCTGAGAGTTCTAAATTCCTCTCCCCAAACTGCAAATCCCAGGATTTCACAGAAGGCAGCTGTAGCAGTAAAAATGGAATAATAGTGCTATAACAGTGTAGCACAGTGTTGTCCGTAATGTTAGTTACTACCAAGGAGTGCTTTAATATATGTACATCTTATTTGTTCTTTTAAACAAATGTGTTTTAACTGATACGTTTTACACTGATGATGTTTTTCTGTTAATTGTTGCTGTTCCCTGTTTCAATCCATGAGGAGAGCTGTGTAAGAAATAATAATAATAATTTCCAGGAGGAATTATGAGAAATAAAGTCTTTTATTTAAACAAGTTTGCATCCCATACCCACCAGCATTTTCACAACTGATACCCAGGGGAACTTTTATACTCATGAAATAAGAAATAATCACCATGCATTTTTCTGATCCTCAGAGACCCTGCAGTGATCTCATTAAGCCCACACACTTGAAGCACTTTGAAACGACATTCACACAACCAGCAACACATTTCTCTCTAGCAAACTCACTGCTTTCCTCCCTTCTCATTGTACATCAGCCTATTATTGCTTACCTTTTGATCTAATGACCACCATGCTCTCTGATTAGGTACCTCTCCATCCATAAGTACCCTTCCCCTTTGCTGCCCCACTAAGTGAGTGATGCAAATACAATTATACACATGCATATTCACATACACACACAGGAGGGAGAAAGAAAAATACAAGTGTATTTTATTTATCTTTTATTTATGAAAATGTCCCACCATGAGATCAGTGGTGAGGGGTTAGATTGGGATACTCCCTCCTTCTTCCTCCCCCTCATTTTGGGCACCGTGTTTGTATTAAAATTGTATATAATTCTATTATGTAATAATACAGGATTCTGGCCCAGCCCATTTTATTTGGCTTTCATGGATTGCAGCCTGCCTTCTTTCTCTTATTATGTAACAAACAAACAAACAAACAAACAAACAAACAAACAATCTCCCTCCCATCCACTTCTACCCAATTAGCATTGTGTCATCTTTACATTGACTTCAGTGACTGGAGCAAGTTCATTCTCTCGTTCCCCTGATCATTCACTTGTTCGCTCACATGAAGATCACACACATTCCTCCACCACGTCATTTGCTTGCTGGCTGCTGTGGAGATGTGCAATACATTTATGGGGAGATGGATATGGATGTGGGGGGAGGGATCTTCCCATAAGTGAATGATGGAGGGAGGGAATGCAAACACTTCAGTCATTGAAGTCAGAATAAAGAAGACACAATGCTAATTGGGTGGGAGGAGGAGCAGGTGGAGAAGAGTACAAATAGTAAAACAAAACAAAACTTTGGTGTTGGGGAGGAGGAAGAGAGTATCTAACCACTCATCCCTGCTCTAATTGCTGAATATATACCATGGTATAAAAACAAGGAGACACACACAGCAGGGTTTCCTGACCCAACCAGTCCCACCTGCCAAAATACCTCCCACTCCTGGTATCACATTGATGTCAAGATTTTCCAATCAAATCCAGGGTAAATCACTGCCCTCCTCCAAATTAAAGCTGTGAGGCACTGCAAAGGGCCATATTTGCCTGAATTGTCTCACATATCATCTGGATTGCTTGTAGTGAAAACAAGCTGAGACCATTTCATTTGTCCCATGTAGACAAGTCCCAGGTCATATGTCCAACTTCAGAGTTTCTTCAAGATGGCAAAAGTTATTAATGATGAAGAGGTTGCAGCAGTTTGCCTTTATCTCAGCCTATTAGAAATGGTGAGAGTCCATCTCTCCTGTCCCTCTGCTGAGTTGACTGAATGCAAACTAATTTCAAACTCAGTTTCCAGAAACTGGGGGGGGGGGGGGACTGAAGATAAAAGGGGTAAGGTGGGACATTTCAAAAGGAGCTGAAAAAGTGGGGCAACAGAGGATTAATTGAGAATGTTCCTGACAAATAAGGATAATTGAATGGTATGGCATCCAAGGCCTAATGCTCTGCTGTGTGTCCTGCTGTGCTGTTGTTTCTTATGTTCCCTCAATCTATGTCTTACCTTTGGGCCACTAAATTTCTCTTTTTGCCTGGTGACCTAACTTTTCTACTTAAGTTTGCCCTACATTGATGAACATAGCAGCCCTTTAGAGAACCTGGTGGAATGAAAATCCCTTTTCCCGAAACTAAAAAAGTGAGTTTGTGGGTGTCAAACAAGCTTCTCTCTTATTTTTTTCCATGCGTGCACTAGTCTACAATTGTGTTAAAAAAGGAGGGGAGGGTTAATAGTGATATGCTTTCAGCTGTCTTTCTATAGCTTTAGCACAAATCCCACTAATGTCTGACTTTCCAAAGGCGTTTTTATCTTTTTGATGTGGCCTTGCCAGATATCTAAAGGCTACAAAGAACTGTGAAAGCTTACAGCTCTGCACAATGACCTCTTGATATTCTCCATCTCTTCTGGGGCCAGTGAAACTGACATTTCACCAATTTCTAAGGGTTTATTATTTCATAAAGGGTTTCCCCCCACTGTGCTGCTAGATAAACTGTTTAAAATAAACTGTAAAATAGATGTGGTAGTAGCAGCAGCTGCAAGGCACCATTTTGCATCTTCTATAATGCTTCAGGTCTATTGAGTAAAACTCTCTGTGTGGGATGTGTTTATTCTGAGTAGGAGAGGATGATCACCAAAATATTATAGAAAATTCTGCAAAATTCATCTGTAGGATAAGGAAAGAGAAAGATGCCAGAAATTTTATTTCACACATCTCTGACCAACACATTGTGGTTCACATCATTTTACCACTGTGATATTTCTCACCAGATCCAAGATTTCCAAACAGTGGCAAATAGTGACCAAATACCAAAGTAGCCAAAGTAGCCAAAGTTGACAGATTATTATCTCTCCATGTTCACTTTCCTCCATACAGCTGCCATGTGGATAACATATGGTTGCTGAATTTATCCAGATTCAAAGTGGTCTGTTCAATTAATGTTTCTTGGACAAATATGGGTACATCACTGTGAATTTTATTACCCAAATATGAGAGTACTGTGATTGAAACAACCTGTGACCTATGATAGATGATAAAATGTCAATTTTGGATGTAAAGGCTAAGATCAAACATGTAGTTTTTTTTTAAAGTGGCTTATCAAATTTCTCACAAGGCAAGAAGTGATTTGCCAACTTTGTCATGAGCTGAGAACACTCACTTATTCCAAAATTACCTGTCCCCATTGGAGGAGGTATCATATGAAGTGGATATTTGTCAGCAAAAGACAGTTTCCAAAAGTTGTGTCTCTTTGAAAAGTTACTTGTAATGAAATGCATCACAGAATATGCCAATTACATATTCTCACAGAAAATGGATTAGTGTGTATGAATAGCTGAAATTGAGTTTATATTTCAGCAAAAGCTATACTAAGTTGCCTAACTTCCATTATGAAGAAGCCTCTGGCAGTCAGTTAAAGACTTGAATTATATAACAGCAAAGGATGAAGAATCTAAATTACTAAAAGGTCAGTGAACACTGGCAGTATGAAAAAAATGGCAGCTATATATATATAAAATGTTAGCTTGAGAAAAGACAGAGGTAAACAGAAAGTTATGCATCAAAAATGTTCATAACCAGCTGTGGGATCAGAATCAGGATATGACTCTCCTTGAATCAATTTGGATCAAATTAGAAAGGCTGTGAGAGAGCTGTGAATATGGTCCTTTTCTATCACAGTTTTTACATTGTTGAATAACAGCTACTGGACATTGTGGCCTCAGTCCTATTCTTAGTCCTGAATAGAGTAGAGACATTCAGTCAATTTGATGTGTTGACTTACCACTCAAAAGTTGATTCAATGGGTCTACTCTTGGGCTAACCATCAGGATTCCAGCAGTGTGTATATAACATCTCTTAGGACTGTGGTGGAAGGAGAGGAGGGCTTTAACTTTTTTCTCCACATATCTTTTCCCTTGTATCAAAGGTGAAATATATTCTTATGTTGGGGCATCATTAAATGGTTTTCATCAAGATGATAATAGAGAGGATAATCCATTGTCTTTCCACAGAAACACAGGTCTAACCAATGTTTTCCCTGGCAACTGTTTTTAAATGAACTCTTCCTCAGCTATCATGGAAGACCCTATTGAAATATCTTTATGGTGCATGTATATAGTTTGTCCACAATAGTTTGGTGTTGTTTTTGTGTGCCTTCAATTGTTTCAGACTTAACTTTACTCTAATGCGAACCCATCACAGGGTTTTCTTGGCAAGATTTGCTCAGAGGAGGTTTGCCATTGCCATATTGCTCAGTGCTTATTTTCATAATCTGATTTCAGGTACTAAGATAATGACTGTATGTTGCAATGACCCTGGACTAATGGGTTGCAGGGTTATAAGGGTCAGCTTGTATGTTCTCTTTTCTGCCCAAGCTGATTTAAAGCAACTGCTCGAAAGTAAGCTAGCATATGGAGTGGCTTGTCATGTGCAAGTAACCTATAGTATAGGGAACTTCCAAATCAAAGTCAGCAGCCGTATGTCATCCCATTGGTGTGGCAATTTCCAGTTGTTCACAACTGGAGAAGGAATGGGGTATCAAAAAAGAAATGCAGCCCCAGCTAAGATAACTTATAAACTGGCTAGTAGCTATGGTTATTGGGCTGCTAAATAAAACTTTAAATGCCACCCATCAGAAATTATAGATGTGCTTTTGAAAGGTTCTCCCTAGGAAAGATTCTAGGCTTTCCAATCTATACTTATCTAGTAAAATGTCCTATTCAACTCAAATTATTCAACATCTAAGTAAACAATCCATTAAGAGCCTTTCACAGGGTTGAAAGCTAACTTTTAACTCATGTCAGTGTCCAATTCATTTCAGAATCTATAAATAACAGAGTGGAACCAGTGTAGAAAGTTTAGAATGCACAATAATGTAAATACATCCTTATTAAGGAAATAATTTCCAAAGGGATAGCCATGTTAATTGCTCTTGCAGCAGGAACAAAAGTCTTGTGACATTTTAAAGATTAACAAGTTTTAATGGCATTTTTTTTGGGAGGCTACAGCTCATTTCATCAAATACTGTACATGAAGTATTATCCAGAATACGTGTGTGCGCTTGTGCGTGTGTGGGAGGGTGAGTTTATGTATTCTCTACACATGGTTGAGGGAAGAGAGACTGAACAACAATAAACAATGGCCTGGAACACCTAGAACAAAATATTTTGGATTGACAATCTTCAAAACTGAATCAGTAAATGTCACTGTTTGCAACATGGGTGGCCTAAATAAATAAAATTACTTGGACAGAATGGCCTAAAAAAGTGTGGGGTAGAGAAGATGATCTAAACAAGTGAGTCTTGCATGAACTTAGTTGACATTAAACTATGGCATGGTGATGGGCCTGAAGTCTATTTTACAATACTCTTGCAAGAATCTAATGTGATGTGTATTGGTTAGGAATACATACCTCTAGCCATAAGAATAGCAAAAAATCTCTTATCTTAAACTTGTTCTACAATACAAGAGATGTCACCTTGAAGAAAGTTAGAAAAGAGCTATTTACTGTCTTGAATGAGGGAAAGCAATACATCTTTTTCTCTTAACTATACAAACTTGCCCTTTGTTTTAAGTGCAAGGTAGTCAGCATAACATCTTTGGAAGAGAGTATTGCCACATTGTCCTGAGGACCTTGATTGCTTTTGTGTTAACTTGTTTGCCAAAGTGAATGTTCACAATCTCAAAAGGATGCTCCATGTAACCAATGCTTTTTTCCCCCCAATTCAAGGTCAGCAGTAAAAGCCTTCTGGAAACAAAACACTCCAAGGTATTGAATATATAAAATGTGACAAGTTTTGCTTTCTTAATACAATTCTTGCACCATCCTAAGAAAAATGAACATTCATATAATTATTTACATAACTCTTTTAGTGTATTATGAGCAAATTACATTTTCACATAATACCTAGAATACAGTGGCTTTGTCCTGAAAAACCTTTGTAAAGGCTTTTATTTGATCTCCAGTCATATAAACATGTCTTACTCCAAGTTTAGCTGGAAGTAAGCAAGCACAGAAAATGTGTTGCACAAACACTCTGTCTATAGAAATGTTTCAATTCAGGTAATTTCTTTAGACATGACCACTGATGGGCAAAGTTCTTCAGAAATCCATTTAGCTTAGATCCAGCAATTATCAGCAAGGACAAAACAAACAAACAAACAAACAAACAAACAAACAAAACCTCAGGGGTTGGGTGGGAGAATAAAGCTTCTAGTTGCCAATGGTTTTGCTCTCCATGGAATATCCCACTAACTTTTATATCAGGTGTGGAGATTGTATGGCCTTCCAAATGTTGCTGATCTACATATCCCACAATTTCTTACCATTGGTAGTGATGGCTAAAGTTGTCATCACTTCTCTTTTACATTAAACAGTTTCTGATTTCTGAATGGCAAATTCATCCCACATGCAGGTATCCAGTTCTTTCTCTTATGCTGGCTAGTGCTGCTGGGCAGTTGTAGCTCAACAACAATAGGAAAATCAGAAAGTCCTCACCTCTGAATGATATCAAACAGGTACTGGGTGATCCATGGGAACTTCATACTGCAGCTAGGTATCATATTCCTTCTTCTTCCACTTTATAGATGAGAGCGGCCGTTCCTAGACCCGATGAAAAAATTCTTTTGGCCGAATGGAGCTTTTAAATATGCGGAGGGGGGAAAAGAGATTTTTTTAGCAAAGATCCTGGTTTTGAAGGACTAACAATTTAACAACTTTCCCTTAGTATTTAGTACACAGGTACAATATTTTCCTATCCTTTGATGGATTGATACAACCTCCTGCTCCTTCAGGTTTCTGCCTCAAATAGGAGATTATTGCACTGGTTGTCTTTTCCTGATCTGGGCATGAGCTGAGATCAGGCTGAGACTGTGTCTTATTGTACAGCTCCGTACCCAGATTGTCACCATCTCATGCCAGATCAAAACTTCTCCCATACTTAGCTAAAAATGCTTCCTTTCAGTTCTTAGCAAAGTAATGGGAGATGTTCCGATCAGGGACAGGATAGTTGTGCGATAACACATGGTCCCAGCTTGTTTCATCCCCTGCCCAGATCAGGGAAAAAGCAAGGTGATAATCTCCTAAGTATGCTTCCACACTGGAGGCTAGCATGGTTTACTAGCACTGGACAATATACAATAGAATCAACCAATCTTCTCTCCATGAACTTCAACTTTGGGTCATATTTTTTCCTAAGGGTACCTTTATGCAGGCATAGATATCAACAAAATGACTACACAAACATAAAAGTTCTGTAGTAGATATCTAAATTAGCAGTTTCATACATTTGCTCTGAATATAAATGTATAAATTTACAGTTTCAATAAATTACATTTTAATTTTTTTATTAAATTTAATCAAGATTTTATCTTGATTTTATTACTGTCAGTTAAAACATCATAGTTACATAGATTATACACTTTCATGTGGAAATTAGGGAGAAAGTCAATTTGTTAAGAACTTTGGATTCCCCCCTACCTGTAATTTTTGTTTCCCTTCTTCTCTTCTCTTCTCTTTCTTGTATTGGAGAAGTTGTTTCAAATTTTCTAGAAACAGATCAGAGACAAAATTAAAATGTATTTCACTTTAAATAAATTTTGAAGAATGAAATCTGAAGGACTGTTAACGTATGAAACAGTCGACTTTGATGGGAGTTCTTGCTGAGGATTGACTAGGGGGATCTATACATAATAAGCAGTTTGCTCAAGGTGAGGTTTTCTTGTTCAAATGCTGTAGGAGGGTAGCGTATTTCCTAAAGGCTCACATTAGCTCCTTGCAACAATCTAATGAGCTAATGACCTTGCCATAAGCTTCCTCCTGGAAAACCGACATTTACATTTGTAAGGTTAAATAAAATGTGCAATGAGGGAAAAGCAAAAATAAAATAAAATAAAATAAAATAAAAAGATACTGAGAAATATGATTCAAAGAAATGTGTTACAGATTTTCTCATCCTTACTGACAGCACAAACCCACATGTAATGATGATGTCAAGAGGAATATCTGTTAATTTTAACTTCCTTTACATTAATCTTGACAACAGAGAATGAACCAAACAAAATGAAAACAATGGTTGTGAGTACTTAAGGGCTGCAGATCAGAAGCATGACTACACTCAGTTATGTTATCAAAGCTTATTGTTGCTGGTTCCAGCCTTCAGGGTTTCTCACCTTATGATAAGTGTTTGAAATAGATTGGTGGGTGTAGTAGAATAGCAAACTGTAAAGGCACCCTGGGTTCAATTGTGAACATTTCTTTCTTTTGCCTACAATGACCTTTTGTAATGTTATTTTGATATTAAAACACTTTAAAAAATGTTATGCCTCCAACTATGCATAGAGAGAGAGAAAAAACAACAACAAACCATGGCTTTTGGGATTAATTCCTGCAGTTTGCCAGGTGTTCTCAAAAGCTTTCTTTGGCCTAATAATCACACCATTATGAAAGTCTTTAAACTGGAATTTCTAATTACCAAAATCACTAGCCACTTTGCCCTCTCACATCTATGTGAAAATCCCATTCCCTTGTTCATGCCTGCCCCATGTCCCAGAGCTTTCAAAGAAGATCTTTGTTTAGGTGATTTAGCAATGAAACTAGGATGTACATTTTATAATTGTCTGACTGACTTAATAAAGCATATATTCATCATCACAGGATAAAGAAAGTTTGCTTTTGAGTCAGATTGAACAGTGCTTTATTTTTCTTATAATTCAAAGTAACCTGATATTCTAGCTATAATCCTATAATTCTCTCTATTTCTAGGTTGATTTCTAGCGCTAGTACCTTTTCTAACAAATGGCAGTACATATGGATAAAACAGATCCTCAGTAACTTCGAGGTTTCCCGAAGTTATTAACAAATTAAGGAAAGCTTTCTCCCCCAAACAGTTCAGTGTCTACAGATGAAAACCTGGACATGTGTGACCAAGCAACATCAGTCCAGTCAAGATGACAAAAGGTATTAATAAGAACGAGCATACAAGCTAGAAGAGGCTGCAGCAGTTTGTTTTTGCTTGAGCCTACTGGGAAGAAATAGCTTCTCCTCTCTCCTCTCCCCTGCTGAATTAATTGAATCCAAACTACTTTTGCTTTTTGAACTTACTTTAGAGCAACTGGACTAAGATGAGGTTAAAGGGGGAAAGTGGGAGGAGAAGTTAGAAACTGGGGCATTTTAAAAGGAACTAAAAGGTAGGACAACAGAGGATTAACTGGAATTGTTCTTACCAAATCAGGACAGTTGGAGGTATGGTGTTCTAATATGGGGGGAAAACATGACAACTTGAAAGGGGGGGGGGACTGAATTGTGTGTGTGTAGTGCAGAGAGAACCTTCTTCACATCTGGCTAGGTAAATATTTATTTTATCTATTTTTATTTATTACATTTATCTATAGAGTCAAACTAGACTCACTGAGAGACAACTCCTTTTCATCTTACCTTTCTTCCAAATGAAATAAGAAAAATTGGGAAACACATTTGTACTGTCTTTGTCTTTTTTTGCCCTAGAAAAGCTGTGACTTGGAAGCAGTATGGCTGGTACAGGCTTTAATAATCATGCCCTTAATACTTCTGCATGGCTACAGTTGTTTCGTAGGAGATAAGATAATGGAAAATGGCTGTTCCATGGGATTAACAGCCATTTCTCACCCCAACCATTGAATGTACATAAAAATGATTATTGCTTTTGGGAACAACCATACCTCATCACTTAGAGACTAGGACACAGAGAAATTGATTCAAACTACACAAAAAGAGATTCCACCTAAAGATTAGGAAGAACTTCCTGACAGTAAGAGCTGTTCAGCAGTGGAATGTGCTGCCTCAGCAATGGCATCTCCTTTGGAGGTTTTTAAACAGATGGGCATCTGTGGGGAATGCTTTGATTGTGTACTCCTGCATGGGAAAGGGTTGGAATGGATGGCCCTTGTGATCTCTTCCAACTCTATGATTCTGTGTAGGGTTATTTTCAGAGATATTGTCATCCATAATTCCAAAACCTTGTAGCAGGTGTTCTACTTCCACATGCTCCACTGAGCTGCATCTTCCCAGGTAGAATAAAGCAAAGAAAGAAAGAAGCTCTTTAATCATCTTGTAATGAATTTGCAAACACAACATTTTCCTTCCCTGAATTTTGTCAGCCATAATTACGGAGTTCCTTCATAAACTCCAGAATGTGGCAAACATATTTCTTGGAGAAAGGAATGGAAGGGAAGGAAAGGGAAGGGGAAATATCAAATCTTTCAGATCACCTGTAATTTAAACCCTTTGAATCCATCTGAACAGTACTGATCAATCATTATTTGATTCTGTATGAGAATCTTGCCATAGTAGATAGAAAGTAAATTATTAATTAATATTAATTATTAAGATCCATTTGGCATAGTAGCAGCTGCTGAGGGCAGATCTTTTAAAAATCAGAAAATTGATGGGGGCACACAGTTAAGAGGCTAGTAAAAATGACTTCTTAGGTCTAATCCTGAACACTCTCCTTAGAGTCCGATCAAATAAATTTGTCAGTGCTTCTGTAATTGCTTCCTATGATTTCCAATTGAATCCAGAGTGTTCCTCTGTGTCTAACCTTTAAAGTTGTATGCACAATTTACACGACACAGTACTTAATATTTCACTTCTTTTACCCCAAGAAAGATGTAGTCATGAACATAATCCTGTTTATGTCTTGTCAGAAACAAGTTCATTGTGCTCAAAGGGACAGACTGTCTGATGTCTCCTCTAATACGCATACCCTCTAAAGAGAAACCCTGTGTTAAGACTGTGGCGGGATACACACCGCATTTAGTACGTATACAATACGTACTAGGGTTAGGAAGGGGCAGTGCTCCGCACCCCCCTAACCTAGTACGTATTGTATACGTACAGATGGCGGCGCCCCTTCTACATGGGCGCCCGCCATCTTTACGTACGGGACGCACAGCGTCCAGACGTGTCGCGGCGCCTATGACGTCGCGAGTCCGCGCCAGGCGCCTCGCGACGTCATTGAGGCGCCGCAAAAAGAAGCTCCGAAATGGAGCTTCTTTTTGCTCCGCGGGGACCGCGGGTTTGGCTGCTGCGGCCCCGCGCGGAGCAAATGGCAGCGGCGGTCTGTACCCCGCCTGTGTTAGAATAAAAGACATACAGGAATCCTGTGTAGCACTTTTCAAACAACTAGGAAAAAAAATTTCTAGCATAAGCTTTTGTAGACTGCATTTCTAAGATGCATCTATCAAGTTGACTGTAGAAACAAAAGCTTATATAGAAATGTCTTTTCCCCCAGTTAGTTTTGAGGGGTTACTATATTCCTTCATTTCTTTTTATGCTTATGCTTTCCTACGTAATCGACATCTCAACAGAAACATTTCTCTTTCTCTTAAAGGTCATTAAGCCACTTAAAAAGTATGGTCATTTTGATACTTCTGTTTTCCACTTAAAAAGGAAAAGCATGGCAGTATGCTCTTCAATACAATATTGATTTATTGACATGGAATTGTTTATAGAAACATATCAGTAAAAACAGAAAGCTAACTAAAATAATTTTTGAATCTGGTTCTTTAAATTACTTAAATCATTCTGAAAAAAGATGGTTGTAATATGTTAAATTCCTGGGATTATGGCAGGAATCATTATTTTATTTGCTTTCTAAAGTATGATGGGATTTAACATAAAAATAAAACTAAAGCAATGATAGGTATATAATAATAATAATAATAATAATACATAATAATACTACCACATCGCCTGTATTGATTGAAGCGGGCAGCATACAAAAGAAAAAACAATAAAATCAAGAAGATAGAACAATAGATAAAAATATATCCTATAATAGTCAAATAATAATCATAAAGAAATGTTATCTGAGCTTAAAAAAATAGAGTGTATATCAGTAAAATGGGTTTCCTAAAACACAACACCACTTCAGTACAATCTTCCTATATTCAGAATTTCTATATTACGGGCCATGTTTACAAAAGAATCAAGGAACATGGTGTCAGGACATTAGAAATCACATTTCATGGAGAGTTGGTGGGATTCATCAACGGGAGACTAAAGAAAGGGAGAAGGGTATCAAAACATAGAATAAGAGGAAGGGGAGACAGAACTGAGCAAAATGTGATTAAAAATGAACATTTTTTACTTCACCTGAAGATGAAAGGCCAAACCTTTAAAATGATCTTGCATGACTGTTTAGTTCTAGCATATTTTTAGCTAATAGGAAAGCTTTACAGAGTAGCTCAGGCTATGTTTGTATCTGTACCTAAGTTTTGATTAGAAGAGCAGATAAAGATACTAATAAGGATGACTAAAATGAATATTTTGCACACCATTTCACTTTCTGAGTCACCTCTGATTTTAGTGACTTTTTTATTTGGGATGAAACAGAATGAAACTATCCAATTTTTTCTTCACCTCAAATTTATTTTACCACCCCAGTACTACAGCTATGTAGGTGTTGTGAACCCTGGTCTCCTGGAAGGTTGATCCAATACTCAGACTACTACATCAGTGAGGCCATAGCCAATTAGATCTGGTTATTTCAGTCATAGTTCTTGTAAGTAGTAGTAAGATTTATTCGGTCATGGCCAGTATACGGACTTGTATAATTATCCAGATGTCATTGGACTACAGCTCTAGCCAGTATTGCCAAACCAAAAAATGCTGACAAGTGTCACACTAGTTGCACAGGTTGGTGTCACCATGAGTGGTATATGTGGTGTCACTTCAGAACCTCTGGGATGCTGATGGGAGAAGGTCTTACCCCATGGCACGCAGTATCCTGCCACGGCTATACATCCCCTAGCCTGACAGAAAAGATTGATTTCCCCACCCCTGAGCAAGAACGTATTTTTTTAAAAAATTACAAAACATCTCCACCTTCAAGGAAAGAGGAAGTCACAACAAACAGCCCCCCCCCAAGAAAACATGGTGGAAAGGATCCAAACAGATCAGGATGGGAGAGTTTAGGAGGGGAGCAGAAACAAGGTTCATTTCGTCACCCCTACACACTCCCCCCGCAAAAGGGAGTGGTATGCCAAGAAGAGTTCCTGTATTCTTTCTCGGATGCCTCACTGCTATCCGGTGACACCTTTCTGATGGTGTCACCCAGTGTGATCCACTTCCTCATACACAATTAGTGACATCACTGCCAACAACATCTGGAGGTGGATGTGAGGGTGATCTGGCTGTGACATCTGTCACCCCATCGATCGCCAGGGTTGATTTGGCTGATCTGGCTGGTTAGGTGGGGGTTCCCTTTCTCCCTTACCGCTCCATGTGCGTCCCTCACAAAGCTGTGTGCTTGGTGGAAGAAGACGACCATCCCAGTTAGAAGGAGTGTACCGTTCTTCGGTGAAGAGTATAAGATAGCTGCACTCCCCTACTAGAACCTCCAACATCTTGAGGCGAGATGCAAATATTTCAAAACCTTGGATTACGTGGTGGAATCAGGAAGCCTAATTAGACAGAAGGCCAAAGTTTTTGCTTTCTGCTTTATTTAATTTTTTTTATCATGATCCTGCCACCAAGCAAAATTTCTGAATACAGGATTGGGAAAAGTGCACCATACACATCTTTGTCTAAAGGTTTTTTGCATAAGGATGAAGGACCCTCCCTGGTAAAGACTCCTGCTCTTCTATCAACAATATGGAGAAGTCTCTTAGAGAGACAAAGTAGAAAAATGCAATGAGAGAAATAATTCCTCCCCCACTGATTTCTCTTTTTGCTAAGAATCATTAAGGGAAAGTGGACTTGTCTGGCTGCTTGCAGATGAATGCACTAACATCTTTGCTTTCTCTGAATCTCTACTATGCAAGAATTGAATCTTGCAGTGGGATGTCTTTGATTATGCCATGCCACTGCCCCCGTTCTCCTCACTTTTCATTTTTAACATGCATTCCTTCAGAACTGGTTTATATTCCACATTTATAGCAAAAAGGAAACAGACACACACACAAATATTTACAAAACATACCAGAGGGTGGCAATTGGGTAGAGGGGAACTGCCACAGACTATGTCATTCCCTGGCAGTTCCCCTCTCCATATGTTATTACATTGTTTCTGTGAAATCGTCATATTGCCTGCTGGTTCTTAAAATCAGTTTGAATTATTTCAAAAAGGGAGCCAAAATTCATCCTTCTTTTATGCACAAATTTTGTGGGTGAAAATTTAGCACAGCCCTAGCCCTAGAACTTATAAGAGAACTATATGTAGCTACTGTAGGACTCTATTCTACTCCCTATGGAATTCTGCTCCCATTTGCCCTTTATGCACAACTGTGACCTTTGGATTGTGTGGTGCAGCTGTGCCAAACAAGTAAATTGTGGCATTTTAACAGGTGGAGGGAGAACTCTTGCCTTTCATAACCATAAAAGAAGCAGGGAGATAAGCACCAATTTTTGAACTGGAAACAGACTTAAAGACCAAAGCAGAAAAAAGAACCCAACAACTAATTTTGGATTACAACTCCCAGAATCCCCTAGCTAATATGACCAGTGACCATGGTTTTTGGGGGAAATTCTAGGAGTTGTTGTCCAAAAAATAAAAGAGCAACTTTTCTGTGTTTTGAGAACATAAATTTCATTTATACTGCCAGATCCTAAGTCCATCTAGCTTGAAAATGGCTACCAAAATGGATGCATGTTTTTAATGTTCCAGAAGTTTGAGACCCATCTGTTTTCCATCTGTAGTCCTTTTAAGTGGACCTTCCTAACATTAGTGGCAAGCATTTTCTGGGTTCATATGGTTTATGTATCTATTACAACCATCAAAGTTTTCATCTGCCCTGACCCCAGATTTTCTAATGTGCTTTCATTTGTTTTTGTTTTTACTCATGCATCATACATCTACATTTGCGTATACTCTATTTTATATTTATAAGTCCTGAAGGCACCAGCTCCCATCCGATCTTGGAAGCTATGAATGGTCCATCATGGCAAGTACTTGGATCGAGGACTGCCAAGCAATGCCCCATGGTGTAGACTGTAATACAGAGGAAAGTACTGGCACAGCATCTCTGAGTACTTCTTGCCAAAGAAAGTTCTATGGATTTCATGGGTTTGCCATAGACAATAGGCAACTTAATGGCACATATACATGAACTCAAATGCAAATTTTTGCCTTTTGCAATTCATGCTACATGTGCAAAGACACACATACTTTCTCCATTAATTGATACTACATTCATCTAAACAGTTAATATCTGAGATGTGGCAAAATTAGATCCAGATTCATTTTCCACATTGCTAAGTATGGAGCTTGGATGAGTTGTGCTCACGGAAGCAGCATTGGGAGAATTGATTCTCAGTTTAGAGGTGAAGGCAGCATTCATGTTCTTGCTGGGACTTTTGCTACGGATGTCCATTAGCACATTTGCTTCAGAAAATCATTCCATTGATTCTCTTCTTCTCAGCTCCCCCCCTACAACTCCTTAAGGCTCATTTATTTAAGCCAGCCTTGTTTCTGGCCTTCTCCTACAGCTCTTACTCTTATTTAATTCTACCCCCCCCATGATACTTTGTATAAATCAGATTGTAAACCCATTAGACAGAACATATTTTATTCTTTTTTGTATTTTTGAAGGGAGCCTGCAGTTTTTAAGGTACTTTATAAATATACAATGTCCATTCTTTCAGACATGATGTAACTATAATAGTCTCATCCCTCATCTCAAAATATCTATAATCTGAGCCTGTTTTACACTGTTATAGACTTTTATTTAATGTCAAATGGAAGTGTGGCTATATAAAATATGTACAATTAATAAAATGGCTGCCTCCGGCAATTGCCAACATACAACCAAACATTTATCTTTTATTTCTAGATATATTGTACAGACAAAATGATGGCCTGAATGACTGAAATGTTATGGAGACATAAAGCATGTATGAAATATTTATTAGGATATGAAGTACATAAAGAATTTATCTTTATATAACTTAAGAAAAATCTTAACTAGTACTTTCAAACAGATTTAACAGTTCAAATCCACTCACATCTACCCAGAAGTAAGTTCTTTTGCACTTCCCTGCTGCTATTGTGGAATTTGCTATAGTGAGAGTAGTGTCAAAGAAGCCACATTTTGTTTTTTTGTGGGACATTGGCATATGACCCCATTCTTGCCACAATTGTGTTAGTTAATAAAAATAGAAATATACCAGTTTTGGAGCAGCCACTATTTCACATCTTGTCTTTTGCACTCCCTCTTAACCCCACCTCTTAGCCTTATGCCCTACCAGTGTACATTTCAAGTTTTGTTTTTAATTTTGCTTTTTACTTTTTAACACAATTCTGGAGTTCTGCTAATGTGATTTAAGTAAAACAAAACACAACAAAATGATAAATAAATAATCAATCAGCTTGCTTAGGAATAATAAAGAAGAGGGGGCAGGGGGAGAAGAAGAGACACAGTCACCACATAACTGCCAATAATGTAACTATAGCAGCATTATTTCACACTTGAGGACTAGGCAAGTGTGAGCATATTGAGCATATTTATGGATTTCCAACTGAATCTGAGGTTTAAAAGTCTTGCACAGTATTTTCCTAAATCTATCATTTACAATGGCAAAAATAAACCCTTTTAAAAGAAGCCCTTTAAAACAAGTTGTACAGAGAGTGTCCACCTTCTTTTGAAGCCAACTGGTGCTCCTGGAAGCCTCTGGGCTTTAAAACAAGGTGTCTTGTTTTAAAACAAGGTGTCTTGTTTTAAAGCAAGAGCTCAGTCTTTGCTTATTTTTATGCGGTGGAGATCTGTATGGGGAGGAACTGGGGAGCAGGGTTTTCATAGGGGAAGTCCTTTATTCAGGCGGCAAAGAAGCTACTCTGTAGCTATGTTATATGAGATACCGAAATCCTGTATTTAAACCAGGAAGAGTGAATACCAACTGTGTTTGACAGACAAAATCTCCCAGTATGTGATGTACAGCAATGACTGGTTACAGTCCCAGAGCTTGGAACACCCTCTCTGAGCAGCTGGATGACAACTAATTATCCTGGAAAGAGGATGTACACACTGGTGAATTAGCTGTCATGCCAGTTTCTCAGAAGCTAGTCAGAGGCAGCAGCACATGGTTTAATTCTCTGGACCTCCTCTTTTTGGTCTCCCTCTGGACCACAAATTGGCAATGAAGTGATACCAGTGGTTCTCTATTGTAAAAGGAGCAGTCCTTTGAGACTATCCATGTGGGCTCTTCACTTTCTTCCATCACAGAGTGAGGCAAGAAAGGTTGATTTATAAAGCCTGTAAGTAAGTAAGTAAGTAAGTAAGTAAATAAATGCTTCTTGCTTGCTCTTATCACTTGCTCTTTTGGGCCATTTTCTTTGATACTTCTGCTTCCTCTTACCTATTTGGGCGGATTACAGATGATCTGCTTCAGGCCAAGTCAAAAGGTTTATACTCAGGTCTCATTCTCCTTGATCTCTCTGCAGTCTTCGACACAGTCGATCATGGTCTTTTATTAGATTTGCTTCAGAACCTAGGATTTACTGATTTAGTTGGTTCAGATCATATCCTTCAAATCGGTCATTTGCTGTGGTAGCCAGAGGTCCAATATCTTCTCCTTTTCTTCTGACAATTAGGGTTCCACAGGGTTCCATTTTGGGCCCGTTGTTGGTTTCTTCATACATTTTATATCTTGATAATCTTATCAGTCGTATGGTTCTCAATCATATTTATGCCAGTGATACACAGTTATATTTTTCTACTCCAGAACTTTCTTCGGATACATCATGTCTCTCAGCTATTTCATCATGGATGCTTCATCTGCATCTAAAACTTAACTTGGCTCAGACAGAACTACTCGTCTTTCCTCCAAAACCTACTTTACAATATACATTTTCTATCATGGTCAATAATGTTCCCATTCATCCTGTGAAGGAAGCACCTAGCCTTGGCTTTATTTTTGATTCTTCTTTGTCCTTTGCTCCTCAGATTCAGGCTGTAACCAGGTCATGCCAATTTATTTCTTTAGAATACTGCTAAAATTAGACCTATTGGCTTCTTCTGCTAAGGCCTTAGTTCATACCCTAATTATCTCCTGTATGTCTGTTTACAGTATAAAGTAGGATGTCTGAGTGTCATACAGCAAAATATTAAGAAATACCAGTTTACTATCTAGTTCTGGGCATAAAGCCACCTAAAGCAAAACAAAGAAGAAAAAGAGAAAATAGTATGCCCCCCCCCCCCCCAAAAGAAATACTGGAGAAGTGACTGGAGTATAATAAAACAACTAAAATGGCATACTGTATTGGTATGAAAGTATTAATTGATTGATGCAATTATCTGAAAGTAGACTGATGGCTGATGGGATGTGATGAAATCGCCTGATGGCAGGCACCCAGTAAGGAGTGAAAATGTCAAGTGAGTCATCCCTCAAGCAGCCTTATATAACTCTCACTTCCCACTGAGCATTAATGGGGATTAGTTAAGACATCTCTAATTGGACAGATGGAGCCTGGAGATAGGATAAAAGACACCTCTGGAGAGATGAAATCCTAGAGATAGGATAAAAGTCACCCCTGGAGAGATGAAATAAACCTAGCCTCTAGTGCACCTACCTGTCTTCAACAGCTTTTCTGTTACTAATGCTGTTTCTGGCTAATTGATATTCTATTTCAATTCACGCCTCCACCACATCCCATCACCAGTTGTTGAGCTTTTGTGGGGAGGGAGAGAAAGCCCTTATTTATTTATTTATTTTTACCTGTTTTGTTCTGTGCAAATCTTGAGGCTCCCCCAAATATGCTGGTACTTCTTTCCTGTTTCTTTGTGACCCTATTTTGGCTACATAATCATAAAACATAATCTGCACTTGCAACTACTAGCTTGTTGTTGTGTGCCTTCAAAATATTTCTGACTTGTCATGGCCCTTAGGCCACATCATGGCATTTTCTTGAGAAAGCTTGTTTGAGTGGGAGGGTTGCCTTTGAGGCTGAGAGAATGTGGCTTGCCCAGGGTTACTCAGTCGGTTTCCATGGCTGAATGATGTTCTGAACCCTGCTTTCCCAGTGACCTAGCCCAGTGCTCAATCTACTACACCACGTGGCTCTCATACTACTATTAATAGTATGCATGATTGAAATGTCTCACCTTCAACACTTAGGAACTTGCTGTCTGCCCCTACATATTTCATCTTAACCAAGCAAATTCTCTCAAGCAGAGAGTAAAAAAAGAGAGATAGCATTTTAGGAATTGTTGTGCTGGTGCTGGCTTGATTTTCTTCTGCAACATTATCTTGTCTGCATGTATTGTGATAACTTCCATGTGCTCTCCATTGATGTGACTGTAAAATATAGTATTTGTTTTTTATTTAAAAAACACTATTCTTGCTGAATGTGACTTAGGTGATATCTCTTGGAGACATATCAATAAGGGTGTGTGTGATAACTGTGCTGCAAAGAGAAGTCTTTGATAAAAAGCTTAGTACTTCAAGATAAGGATTCTCATGATATAATTTCAGAGAAATAAGATGGTTACAATAATTGGACTACAAGATCAAACTAGTGCTCAGTATTAAAGATAGATTTACATTTTTTTAAAAGGAAGGAATCCAGATTATATGCAGAATATGACCACAGTGAAAATCAAGGTCACAAGAAGCTTTGTATTCTCTGCAAAATTAATTTACCCTAAATCCAGCAAGAATGAGAGGGGTAGAGAGACAGCGACAGAGACTGTATGCCGACACATCTAACAGCCATCCTTTAAATCCATCTCTTCATGTGCTGTTGCAGAAAAAGATCCCTTTGCTATCCAGAGTCAAAATATAGTCTTCCTTCTTTCTGTTCACTTTGCAAAATAAGAGGAATGCAACTTCAGCAACTAAAGTTGAAGTCCCCTCAAAATGAATATTTTTAAAAATAATGTAACCATGTTCTGATACATAACTACATAGCATTCAATATGCTTCTAGGATCTATCAAAGCTGCATGTTGCTGTTGTTGTTGTTGCTGTCTGCCTTCAAGTAATTTTCAACTGATGCTGACACCAAGGTGAACCTATCGTAGTGTTTTCTTGGCAACATGTGTTTAGAGGGTGTTTGCCTTTGCTCTTTCCTGAGACTGAGAGAGTGTGACTTGCCCAAGGTCACCCAGTTGATTTCTATGGTCAAACCGGGATTTGAACACTGGCCTCCAGAATCATAGGTAAACACTCAGACCACTACACCACTGCTGCCTCTTCAAAGCTAATCCTATAGATTAGTGCAAATAAGAGTGGGCCCATTGATTGAATTCTTGAATGGCAAGAGCCAGCACTTAGATGAATCCTATTGATTCATTGTGTTTATAAAGTTTGGGGATACTTCTGTATTCAGCAATGAGCCTGGAAGCCCAGATATCACACTGAAGGTAGGTCTGCTGTTTGTTTTACTTTGTTTTGTGTGCTAAACACCAATTCTGTTTTAATTATGACATTTCCACCTTGCCAAGTGACAATTAGGCAGTAGTCAGGCTTGTCTTAAGAAATGTAAACATTTTAATGATTTCTTTTACACTTTTAAACTTATCTCTGTGACTCTCTGCACTGTATCTCATATGTCCCTGTTAAAGTGTGGGACAGTCTATTAAAGTAGATCTGATCAGATTCTAGGAGATATTTAGGTGGGATATTTTACATTCCCTTCAATGAACATACACGGTGGACCCAAAGAATCTGCTGCAGTTTGGTTCTAAAACCTCTTGTGGTTACCAAAATCCATGGATGCTCAAGTTCCATTATAGACAATAGTAAAGTAAAATGGTGTCATTTATATAAAATGGCAAAATCAAGCTATGCTTTTTATAATTAAAAAAAATCAAGCTGCGGATGGTGGAATCTGTGGATGCAGAATCCATAGATACAGCAGGCCCACTATTTTAAAACACTTTTTAAAAAAATTATGTTGCTCAAAACCAATGTATGGAGGATCTGTGCTGTCAATGTGTGTACCTTCAGAGTGTACTGTCTGCACCAATGATTTTTGAATTCAAGAAGACAAGAGAGAAACAGGAATGATACCTTCCAATATGAGGATTTTGATGACAATTGACTCAGACTGCCTAATCACATCCAACCACCTTGAAAACCAAAAGCATTTCTAACTCTGAATTAAGAATAGAAGTGGAGGGGCCTGGTTATGGTGCAAGAGAGAGATTGGAGAGTCAAAAGAAGAAGGTCCTGAAGTAATCAAAGTGATACTTGGAACATTTTGCTAATTTCCTTCATTTTGTCACTGATTGCTACACTCTGTGCTCTTGGATTCTGTTCACTCCTTTGGTTAAAATTCTGTAGTTAAAATAAATTGGCTGAACTAAGATGTAGTGACTGAGCTTACCAATTTAAAGAAAACATCCAATAAGATATGCAGCAAAGTTTAACTTCAAAGTGGTAGAAGACAAAATTGTACTTCTGTGTGCTAAGATTTGGATTTAGTGTGGCTGTTTACACTTCCCCAGGATTGGATTTCAATATATCCTTGGTATAATCTCCATTGGAAGGATGGTTATGATTTGGACAGATTGAAGACAGCTGATATTGTGCAGAAGCTGCCCCACAAGATATAAACAGGGAAATACAGATGATTTAATATACTCTCCTGTTATAACAGTTATTATTAATGGAGCTGTTTAGGATACATCTCTGAAAGAGGAGTGCTTGCCCCAATTTGGAATAAATATAGATGCTTCAGTCATGATTGCTCTACATTACCTTATTAACTTAGATAGTGCATGTTCAATTTTGAATTCAACCCTGCCCCCAGGCCAGCACAACAGTTAGCAACGTCCAGCATGCTGTTTAGGTGAGAAAACATTATAGAGTCACTCATCATATGCCTGTCCAAACAAACAGGTCTACTTGTCTGTGAAAAGAAAGCAGGGAAGTTGCCATTCTAATTTCTCTGGAAAGGGAGTTCCAGAATATAAGGGAGCCACTAAGAAGGCCATCTCCCATGTTACCACCAGATTTATCTGTAAGTAGGACCGAGAGAGCATGGGCTGGTTCGTAAGTGAGAGGTCCTTCAAATAACCTGGACATGAGCTGTATAGGGGTTTATAAATCAAAACCAGCACTTAGAATTGTACCCAGAACTGGACCATCAACCAGTGGAGCTGTTGCAGCATTGGTGTCTCATAAGGTAGGAAATCTACTCCCACAGTGAATTAATAGAATAGCTCTCTCCCAACATTATCCATCACTTGCGCCATTAGCTCAGTATACTGAGCAAATATTTTAGCCCAGTGCTAAAATGAACCATCACTACAGTACATCCTAAGTTCTGGGTTTTTTTTGTCCCTTTGTCTTTAATTATCTTTATTTTTGAGAGCAATCTGATAACCCAGTAGAAGTATTATCCAGTAGAAATTTACTGGAATGGTAGAGATGGAGAAGGAAGGAATTATTGTACAAGAGAAAGCTTATATAGAAGACAGTGAGTGGAAACAGAAGGGTTGGTTTTCGCTGGGGCACATTGTGCATGTGGTTCTTCTTTTAAAAATGTTTTTGTTCACTCACCTAGTGATTGCCTTCTGTGATAAATTTGGTTTTCCCTAAGTGGGCATCCTACAATGCTGAACACACATTTTCCATACCTAACTTGTATAGAAAGAGTACACATCACCTAGCTGAATGACAGCCCCAGACTAGTTTTTGAAAGGAAGCCAATTTAAGGTCTGATATTTCTTCTTATAAGCGCACTGTTTGCCTGTTAGTCTCCAAACATCTGGAAGCACATTTTACTTTAACAAAAACAGAAAGGTCAAAACATATTGCTATAGTTTTGCTCTTGATAGTGGGGATAGTACAGTTTTACATCTTAATTTTTTTTTCATTATAGTGAAACTAAAACACTTGTTATGTCTGTCCATAAATCTATCTGTCATTCTCCCTCTCTGTTAAATATTGGCAGAGCCTGGAAAAGTTATTTTTTGCACAAGAATTCCCAATATCTCTTAGTCTGAATTTTCTAGGTTCTGGGTGTATAAAACTTGATAGAGAATATTGCTGGGCTGTTCAGTCAATGGGAGGATTTAGGTCAGGGCTTTTACTGCTGGACTGCCTAGAGGGCATAAGAGGCCCTTTAAATAATTTTTAAAATGGGGGTATTGATCACCTATGCACCCACTGAGGTCTAGAGGAGCATTTCTCTGGGAGTTCTTGGGTTCTTCTCTCACTTTCATTCCTGGCTGTTTCCTTATGGTATTAACACAAAATAATGAAGTGGAGAAATGCTGGGAAAACTTTTGAGAAATTTCTTCCAAAACCCCAAAGGCTAACAGAAGTCATATCATTTGAGTCCCTTCTTGTGGACTTCTTATTTTATCTTGAAAGCATATTGTTTGTTTTACAATTTCAAAACACATGCATGCCATATTTTAATAACTGTCATCTTCACTTTCTTATGTGATGGATGTGACTGATTTTGTGAACAATATTTTGTGAAGTCAGGTGTAATGAGTGTGATCTTTAGTCTTAGCACAGGCTCAACATTCATTCATACTGGGGTCCGATGGCAAGGAATGGTGAAATCTTATTTCACACAAGTAGGTGTCCTGCTCAAAACAGTCTCTATCTCTGCACTCAGAAGAAAATAATTTAAGTGCATGGTGTTACTCCATAAACTACTGTATAAGCTTTGGCCACTACAACATCATAACAATTAATTGTTCAGAAATATCTTTTCCCTGGGTATGAGAGGATGGTTGTTATGCAGTTCAGACACTGCTGAATGAAGTTACTCCATGAAAATTCAGCAGACTCTAAAGGTCTACTTTTTCACTTTATAGTTAATTATAGTGAATTAGAATTATAATTGCAAAAGTGAATGTGAAAAGTTTGTTGTTTCTGAAATCCACCAACATCCAGTTGCAATAGGAGAAAATGAAAGGAAGATATGGTGATGTTATTAAGAGCGGGCTAGTGGGGGGCTTGAGGACCCAGGAGTGGTGAGGGGTGGAGAAAGGACCCAGCCGGAGAGGGGGAAGCAATTAGGGGTTACACCTGCGGAGGGAGGTGGAGCCCCGGGAAGTCTAAAAAGGAGCCAGGGAGAGGCACTCGGGGGGAGTGACCGGAAGATGGGGACGCGGCGAGGAGACGTGGCAAGGGAAAGAAGAGGCGCGCTTGGAGGCGGGAGGAGGATGCTGAGGTCGACGGGATTACTCCCTGGGAAGTAGAGTGCGGGTAGGCCCAGTCCTGACTACTCACCCTGCCTGTCCCCGGGAGGAGATTGGAGGTGGAGGACGGCCGTGGAACCCTGAAGTAGCCTGGAGAAGAGAAGGGCTGGAAGAAGGAGAGGAGCCGTGGTGGGTGTTAAGGGAAGGGCGCCAGGCAGTAGCAGCGGCCCCGAGACCCGCAACGAGGGAAGGACAGGGAAGTCCAGTGTGGGATTATCGTCCTCCCCGCTCACGCACCCTGTGAAGAAGGGCCCCATTGGTTGACTGCGAGCCCTGGTGAAGAGGAAGAATTCCTTGCTGGGCCAGTGAAGCAACTAGGTCAACGGCACAGGAACTTCGGGCCTAAATTTAAGTTGTCAACTCCAGTGAAGTAACTGGGAAGTGGGCATATGCAACTGTGTGACCTGGAACACGGAATAAACAGGCTTTGAGTTTGGTTGGCAAAGTTATATCACCCTCAGTGTTTGTTTGTAGCAACCTGTTGTTTTTTTTTGCATACATGGAGCCAATCCCAGGGGCAGCGACCAGGGGCATGGCAGCCACGCCCGCACCATAGAACCAGCACCACATTTCAGATGAATTTACAGTTGTCCTTCCCAGTTCACATTCCCATTCCAAACAGAAAAATTGCAGATATTCAAACCCCATTCAGTATAATGGTGGTAAGCTTCTGGATGCACCCTGCATGTGTGCCACAAACACACACCATTTTTTCCTCCTGGCTTCCTGTCCGCCAAAATTCAAAACCATGAATGGGAAGTCTGCGAATGGGGAGGGACAAGTGTATTTTTTCCCATCAGCTTTCTTCAGTATCTAGCTTTCACAATCATAAACAGAAACTGGAAATATGATAATATGTTCTATTACTTTAGAATTCAATTATATATCTACACTTCATAATCTTGTCTAGTTAGCTTACAGTTGTAAACCACTTAGACACTGCTTAGGCGGTATGAAGAGGTATATAAATGAAGCTTGTTGGTTTTGTTTGTTTAGTTCCTTCATAGCTGTCATTTCAAGTCCTGCTCTTCTGATTGGCTGTCATCTATAAAGCACAGGCTATGTTTCTTCTGGAATTCTTTCATGCTGTCCATTATTATACAGTTGGGACCTTGGTATCTGTTATGGATCCATTCTGGATTCCCCCATGGATACCAAATTCTAGAGATGCTTAAGTCCCATTGTCCTCAATGGTAGTGCGGCCATGCTACCATTGGGGACAATGGGACTTTGCCGCCTCGGCCACCCAAAACCCACCTCACCACTCTCACCATGGCAGTTGGCAGGGGGGTGCCTCCTCTTCCTCCTCCTCTTCCTCCTCCTCTGCCTCTTCCCACTGCCACTTTCCCCTCTGCCATCTCTTCCCTCCTCATCCTTCTTTTTCTCTTCTCCCTCCTCCACCACCGCCTCTTTTTCTTCCTTCCTCCTCCCTCTTCTTCCTCCTTCCTTCTCCTCTTCCTTCCCTCTCTTTCCCCCATCTCTTCCTGCTTTCTCCTCCATGCCACCCCTCTTTCTCCTCCTCTGCCATCCCCCACCCAGATGGGTTTGCTGTCTATGGAGGCTGGGGTTCACGGATGGAGCATGATTAAATCCGTTTTCATAAAAGAATATGTGTGACTCTGCATTAAAAAGGACATTCAGCAAAACTCAGTAGCCAGGTAAGTGGTGAAAAATCAGTGAAGCAGGAAAGCTCTGCAACCAAGATGAGAGAAAGCATTCATGGACATCTGTTACCAAGGAGGGAAAGAGAGAGAGAGCTCATCAACAGCAACACCAGCAAGTTTTCAGAAAATGCGGCCACCCGATTCATCGGTTAGGCCGTGTTGTCACCGGGAGCTTTGCCGCTGCAAGGCTGCGAACGGGCTTGGTCGCGCCCCAGTGTGCCTTGCTGGGGTGCTCAGGCCTGGGATTGGTGGCCAGGGTGGAAATGGGAGGGACATCTGCCTCCCGAGGCCTCTCTGGGAGGCGTGGGGTCCCTCTCTATGGTCTCCCCAGGACCTCCAGGGCGGCCGATTCATCATCTGGCCTTGGGGGCGGGGTGACTTCCCTCCTGGCTCCTCCCACATACTGGCTTATTTAAGGCCATGTGGCTTCCTGCTTGGAGCCATTTTGCTGCTCGCTGCTATTGCTGCTCAGTGCCATCTGCTGCTCACTGCTGTTGCTGCTCGGAGCCATCTGCTGCTCGATGCCATCTGCTGCTTGGCTCACCCAGCCACCCACCCTTGGGTGCATGGTTTTTCATGTCACAACTTCAGGGGCGGCAGCACAGGTCGTGGATCTGGTGAGTGTGGTTTCCAGGGCTGCGTAGCACTGGTTCGGGAGTCCCTTTGGGACACGGGAGCGCTGAGGGCATGCGTGTGGCCATTGCGGGGGCCACAGCGTGACAGCGTCTCCTGGTGACTAGGGACTTGATTAAATACATGCGATCGGATGGTTGCATGGACGAATATATGGCGTTCCCTTAGCCCCTAGGCCATCCCGAAGCCTGGCCATTACCAGGTCTTATGGTTCATCATACTACAGCGGGTTGTTTGATGATCCAGATCCAGACCTCATGCTTTGGGCCAACCCTACTTTGCTAGCTGGTTGCTTAATAAAGTTGTGGCCTTTCCTCCATATTGCTGGCTCCTGTTTTTCTTGTAGCGGCGGCCTCCCAGGCAAATAGGCTTTCCCTCATAAATTCATCTTAGGAGTTCTCATGGTCTTAATAACATCACCATATCTTCACTTCATTTTCACCTGTTGCAACTGGATGTTTCTGGATGTCAGAAATAACAAACTGTTCACAGTCACTTTTGCAATTATAATTATAATTAACTGTAATTAACTATGGCGGGATACAGACCTCTGCTTTGTGGCAGTCTCCCACCAGCGCCATTTGCTCCGCGCGGGAGCCGCAGCAGCCAAACCGCGCGGCTCCCGCGCGGAGCAAAAAAAGACGCTCCATTTCGGAGCTTCTTTTTGCGGTGCCTCTATGATGTCGCGAGGCGCCGCTGGTGCATTCGCGACGTCATAGGCGCCACAACACGTCCAGCACGTAAAGATGGCGCCCCTTCCTAACCCTAGTACGTATAGAATATGTACTATATGGTGGTTTGTATCCTGCCTATAATTAACTATAACGTTAAAAACTAGTTTTTCATAGTAAAAAGAATTTTCATGGAGGAACTTCATTCAGGATGCTCCACAGAGCTGGTGTTTATGGAAGGGCGAGAAGAACAAAAACATTGCTAAAAACACTCATAGCAAAGCCTGTTTAGGAGCCCTGGTGGCGCAGTGGTTAAATGCCTGTACTGCAGCCACTCACTCACAAACCATAAGGTTGCGAGTTCAATACCAGCAAAAGGGCTCAAGCTCAACTCAGGCTTGCATCCTTCCAAGGTCACTAAAACGAGTACCCAGCTTGTTGGGGGCAATTAGATTACACTTTGTAAACCGCTTAGGGAGTGCTTAAGTGCACTGGTAAGCGGTATAGAAATGCACTTGCTATTGCTATTTAGGGTTTTTTTTTCCTTCAAAAGGGCATGTGGGAGGCATGACAAACCTGTAGGAAAAGGTATTCTGGTCTAATGAGACCAATAATGAACTTTGTGTGTTCGAGACACAGAGCCAATGTCGCTCATTTAGGTAAGAACAACATCCCCATGGGCAGTCTGCATTCACCCATTTTAATTCCAGAGGGATGGCGCAGCCCCCAAACCACGCATCGTCCCTCCAGTGTAAAAGGAACCTGGTGTTTCCAGGTTCTTTTTGTGGTGCCAGAGTGATATTGCGAGTGCGCTACTGGTGCACTCACGATGCAAACGATGTGCGGCAACATGTGGATGCTGCACATCACTTACGTCAAAATGGTGGTGCCCATATGGATGGGACGCCACCATTACTCCTCTGCCGCACTGTGCTGGGGTTAGGGACTGTGCGGTTGGTGCACAGTCCCTAACCCTAGTATCGGCACCAGCATAGCGCATTTGGCCCGTCTGTTCTGGGCAGTAATTATGGGGATGCTTTTTCTCTGCAGGGAGAGGGGAAACTCATCTGGATTAAAGGCAAGGTAGAGCCAAATACAAAGCAGTTCTAGAGGAACAAACTTGATTTGGTCTTCAAGGGACCAGGACTGAGATGGAGATTCATTTTAAAAAGTAATATTGGAGTATTTGGTTTTTTATATAAAAAAGAACATGAATATCTTAGAATGGTCCACTTAAAACCCATACCTCAATATGACTGAGAATCTGTGGAAAGACTTGAAAATTACTATTCACTAATGGCCTCCATCCAATATGAAAGAATTGGAGCAATTTTGAAAGAAGAAAGGGGGAAAATTGCAAGATTCAGATGCACAAAGCTGATAAGAGACTTACCCCAAAAGACTTGCAGCTAGCAGCCAAAGTCTATTCTATCAAGTATTGGTTCAGGAGGATGAATGTATATGCAGCCTGCAAGTGCCAGGCTGTGTGTGTGTTTAACTTAACTTTTGTGCCACTATAAAAATATTTTACACCTTCGCAGCATTGGGTACCCCCGCTGTGATAACAATGCCAGTTTTTTTTTTAAACCTTCAATACCAGGAAGTGACACAAAAATATATGGAAATGTCAAAGATGTATATGTGAATACTTCTGCAAGCCATTGTAAAACCCACTGGGGATTTGTTCCAATCTCTCTGGCTGCCTCTGTACTGCAGAAATAATACAGTTTGACACTGCTTTAACTGCCATGGCAGAATTCTGGGGTGTGTAGTTTTGTGAGATACAGTATTTAGCCCTATCTGTCAGAGAATTCTGGTGCCACAACAAACTCCCAGGTTTCCATAGCATTGAGCCATGGCAGTTAAAGCTGTGTCAAACTGCATTTCTGCAGGACAGAAGCAGCTTCTCTCTGCCCAAACTACTTCACAAGACTGTTGTGATGACAAATTAGGGAGATGGAATAGCCATGCATGTCTTCCTTCTGCACTGGAGGAAAGGCAGCATAAAAATGGTACTAACAATTAAATAAAAATGGAAACAATTTTAAAACTTATCCTATTTTGTAAAATAGAAATTAGCTGATGGATCACGGCTGCTTTCAGGTATGAAGCATTTTTAGTGAAATCACACTTCACCCTGGAAATTTTCAGGATATTTCAAGATTCCATAGGCATATGGAGTATACCTTGCTCACCTTTGGTTGCCAAGAAAGAAGGGAAACTTAAAAAGTAAATAAGTGTTATACATATGATGGTCTACTCTCTCACACCATAAAGTTTCCAGCAAATGGAGGCAATGAGATGTACCAAAGTAAGCTGTAAGATTAATCTGACATATATGCTTTTTACATAAAATAATGTTAAAATATATCCCTTTAAACATGTATGAAGTACAAGGGCAGCTAATCATTCAAGGGCAGTGAGACCAGCTGAAACAACAGTTATTTCTCAGTGAGTACAAGCAAGTATATTATAGAAACCCAAAGCTTATGATCAATATTAATAATCCACAGCAAATATGAGAAACAAAAGGAAGATGGACTGTGTTTTGAAGTGTGCTCTCTGATAAATGTGACTATGCAGTTACTGAATTTTTCCTGGCAAGTTTCAACCCCTCTTTCATCCTCTTTACAGCTAAATGATAAGCAGAAATATAACAGATGCTGATTTTTCTGGAACACAGAGATTATACTCTTAAACATGTCACATGAATTCCTTCTGCTCATACAGATGTTAAAGAGAAAGGGATTCTGCAAGGAAACAAAAATGGCAGCACTTCCTGTTACAGAGGAAATGACAATATAAAGAAGTGGGGAGTTTCTTCATCAAGGCCGGATGCACACACGCAGCCATACACCATGAAATGGCATGGGAAAATATATAAAGAAATGTACCATGGCCTATATCCAATTGCCAGCCCTAACTAAAGTAGACCCACTGCATGAATGGGACTTACAAAAGTGTATCTAACAGTGGTTCTGTTCTAGCTGAGACTAGTAATTTGATTTAAACTAATATGTTATGGGTGATTTCTTCCATGTCATTACATCTTCTTTGATGGGAAATGTGGCAATGTGGTTGAAATTGGCTGAACTGTATGCAGAACCACTTCATACAATCAGCCTATCATTTGTCTCTCTGATTGTATATAGTTGTGTTACAAGCAGCCACCCAAATGGGCTTCTGAATATATAAATGAGGCATCAGTCATTGTTCTTTGGAGTCCTTGGTCCAGAAGGATAGAAGCAAAATGAGAAAAACAAGGTAATTTAGACAGAAAAAAGCATATTCTACATTGACTTTCACCAGCATATATTAACAATGATTCAGAGGTTACTTTGCAAAAGTAATCAATTTCATTATTAAAGGCAGCCTGTAAAAATGAATTTCTAGCATGTTTCAAGGGTAGAGTTTTCAATTACACTTTTCAATTTCATCAAAGGATAAAAATATCTAATAGAGACATTATGAGAAATAAAAATTCCTGATAAATTCTTCAGAGGAAGATTTTCTAATACATGGTACAATACTGTATTAAATCAAGATATGAAGTCTGCAGTAGAACATATTCTCTTCCTTCACTGGAACAGCTCAAATGTATTGAAACTCATATATCTTATTATTTGCAGGTCTGTGATATGTAAGACGATAAAATAGGTGCAACAATGTTTGACATCTGTTGTGTGTAATATTTGCTATAAATTCTGTTCATAAGAATACAAAAATATTATGGCTATGATACAGTTGGCTGCTTTCACTGATAGAACAGCTTCACTCATCAGAAACTGAGGCGTATGATTCCCCCCCCCCCACATCACAAAAAACTGTTTTAGAGGTCTAGAAAAATTTGCAGCAGAGAGGGCAGGAAAGATGAAACAAGTTCTGCCATGGAAGCAATCAGGCACTTTATCCATATTGGAATTAGGGCTATAGATAGATAGCTAGATCGATAAAGGTGGATGGATGACTGGACAGCAAGACAGACAGACATCTCAGCTTACTGTAGTAACTCAACTTGTGAGAATACAGCAATTTGTCTTCCTTTCAAACTGTTGTATCAGTGACTGTGGATCTCTGTATTTAGTGGTTACTAATTTATTTTTATTATTTTTTTAAAAAAACTAACGCAAATAGATGCACATACAAGATGTACAAAACAATTCAATTACAGTTACACAAAAGTCAAACAATAAAATTACTTCTTCCTTTCTACTTTATGAAAATCTTTGACATTTTAAATACCTGTTCTTTTTTCTTTTATTCCCACATACATTTAATATCATTTCATATACTGTATATGTATGTACATATAACTTTCATTTTTGTATGTACTTCCTATATATCTACACAAGTATCTAATTTACTATCCACATCTTTATATATCCAGCTTATATATAACGTATCAATTTCTTAACCCTCTATTCCATACACACTTTCCTTTCCCCAAATTTGTTTAGAATACATCTCTAGGTTTAACAAACCTTGCTCATATTTATTGCATAAAATCATACAGTTTGAGCAACCACTCCATTGTTTTCTGTGGGTTTTTCGGGCCATGTGACTACACTCTGGAAGAATTTATTCCTGATGTTTCACCTGCAACTGTGGCTTGCATCTTCAGCAGATCAGTTGCAGAGGAAATGTCAGGAATGAATTTTTCCAGAATGCAGCCACACAGACCCCAAAACCCACAGAAAACTATGGATGCCAGCCATGAAAGCCTTCGACTTCACAACCACTTCATTGTGCCTGGTTCTTCCTTTGCTTTGCTTTTTTTTTTGGGGGGGGGGATGGGGGCATATATTATTCTTGCTGCTATTATCATATAAAACAACAGTTTGCCATACTTTCTTTCTATTTCCTCTTCCATTATTCCATGTAGATAAAATTTACTAATTTCTAATGTTGTTAAGTAACCATTGTTGAAAACAAATCCCTTGATGATAATGGGAAATAGCAATTTGACAACAGATTCAGTGTTTCTCTTCGCTGGCTTCTTTGCATTTCCCTGTTCCCTTATGGACTGTCTATCTATATTCTTGAAAATGGCAGAGAAACTGAGATAATGAGAAGACAATGTTATCAACTTCAGTTTGAAGTGCCTTGACTATGTGTATTGCATTGCCTTCATATACACTTAAAAGGAGATGTCATGTCAATCCTTGGTTTGGCCTGCAGTGGATGTAAATGGAACCTGCTAACTGGCAACATTAAACATCCAGAATGAGTTTTTTAAAATATTTTTACTGGATGCTCATATGGTAGTGAAATGTTAAGAATGTGTATAAGTTTTTGTAATATGGAACCATCACCTTTATGAAAATATAAATACCTTTTAAAGTTCTGAAAAGGTAAATTTCTGAAAGAGGAGAGCTGCAATTTCATAGCCCACCATAATTTTAGGGATCATTCCCACATGTATTCATTATTCTCAAGTGTTTTAGAAAATTCTATTTAAAACTTTCAGTTTCACTAATGAGAAATGAAAGCTACATGACACAAAATCTATAAATGATTTAGCTGATCTTAATTAAATCATACTCTACTTTTTAAATAGGTTACTTTCCATATCTCTTTCTCCTTGCTTTTGTACTTTCAAAAAATGATAACGGAACGGACACATTTATACTTTGCCAAGTTAAATGTATTACAATATGCAGGTGTATTACCTAGATTTAGAAAATTTTGTCATTATGTGGGACTGAAAAGTTTACAACATTTCAGTTAAATGATGCCTGAAACATTCATTGACTACACAGCCTTTTCAGATGTTTTGAAACCTCAATCCTTTGCATCAATAGTCACAACCCTTCATCCTTTGCATCAATAGTCACACTCCTGGCAACCCACACATTGATATGGATGTTTGCATATACTAGACTGTGCATGGAAAGCTACTCATAGAGCTACTTAGCTATTCTATGTGATCATGCTCTCAGCTACCCAGTTGTTCAAGTGATCTTGCCATGCACACAGGATATCAGGGACAGGAGCAGTAATGTGTTTCCTTCTGCATTCTTTTAACTATAGCTTTCATGAACATGCAGTGCCTGGATGAGGCTTGTGGTAGTCTTGTGTTCTATGAAAGCAACTGATGTGTTATCTCCTTCTCCATTTATGCTAGAATCTAAAGCCTAGGTCATCTGTCATAGAATGACAGAGGATGCACATACTGCCTCCAGTGCTAACACATTCTACACTGTACTCATACTACTTTCTGGGAGCTACCCAGCACAAATAGGATCTATTGATAGTATACTGAAAAGAGTCTATGATACAATGCAGGTCTCTGATACAGCACATGAGAAGTGACATATGTGTGATATGCATATTTGTAATTAAATAACAACCTTATCAAAATATGCTACTGGATGCAAGCTCTCTCCTGGGTCTTACCAACAGCTATCTGAAACTGTGCATATATACATGGTCAAAGGGGGTAGGGCTTTTGTTGAGTCACTGAATAGCTTGAGAGCAGAGCTAACATATAATATAATTGCTGTCTCAGACTTAGGAGCTCAGTCTTTGAGGATAGTGGAGAAGTTGAGCTGTTGCTTTGAGGGTCATTTTTGACTCTTTGGTAGATAACGCACTGTAGAAATAATCCAGTTTGAGACCACTTTAGCTACCCTTGGGGAATGCTAGGGAATTCTGGCATTGTTGTTTTGTGAGACATTTATGCTTCTCTGTCCAAGAGCTCTGTGCCACAATAAAGTACAATTCCCATGGTTCCCTAACACTGATCCAGGACAGTTAAAGTGGTCTCAAACTGGATTAATTCTGCAGTATGTTTTGGACCTCTGAGGCATTTTAAAAAAGGTATGTGAGGGGGCTTTTGTTAGTTTTTGACAATATCCTCTGCCTGAGCATGTGATTTAAGGGAGTGGGGCTTCTACTGACAAGATTACCGCACCAGGGTTAAAAGTTCCCTAATGCGTTCTAACGTGCACGTGTGGGGGCACGCACGGAGCATGATGGGAACCCGATGGGGCCCAGAATGCTAGTTTACTGCACAGCAGAACACCACCACCGCACGTTCCCATCAGGTTCCCATCGGGCTCCAGGGGACACCATTTCTTGGGACGGTGCGTCCCCAGAAATGGCGTCCCCTGGAACCCGATGGGAACGCTTGGCGGTGGCGGCGGCATCCCGCTGTGCAGTAAACTAGCATTCTGGGCCCCATTGGGTTCCCATCACGCTTCGTGCATGCCCCCGCACGTGCACGTTAGAATGCACCGGGGAATATTTTAACCCTGGTGCGATAATCTTCAGAGTCTTTGGCAAAAGGATGGCAAATCTGATCAAGTGGGATTTAAATTAAATCCTTGGAAGGATGGAGGTGATAATTTAGATCTCTGTCCAAAAACAAGCTCTAAACACAAGGATATTGATTTTAGAGGAGAAGGGAGAAAATGGGAGTCACAGTAAAAATCACAGTAGAATAAAAGATGAAAACAACACT